>NW_016107698.1:1899603-1931634 GCF_001604975.1 Cebus imitator
GGTAAAAAGGAATGAACAAAGTGTTCAAGAAATGTGGGACCATGTGAAAAGACCTAATCTACGTTTGATAGGTGTACCTGAATGTGACAAAGAGAATGAATCCAAGCTGGAAAATATTCTTTAGGTTATTATCCAGGAAAACTTCCCCAACCTAGCAACACAGGCCAATATTCAAGTCCAGGAAATACAGAGAACACCACAAAGATATTCCTCAAGAAGAGCAACCACAAGGCACATAATCGTCAGATTCACCAGGGTTGAAATGAAGGAGAAAATGCTTAAGGGCAGCCAGAGAGAAAGGTCAGGTTACCCACAAAGGGAAGCCTATCAGACACAGTAGATCTCTCAGCAGAAACCCTATAAGCCAGAAGAGAGTGGGGGCCAATATTCAACATCCTTAAAGAAAAGAACTTTCAACCCAGAATTTCATATCCAGCCAAAATAAGCTTCATAAGTGAAGGAAAAATAAAATCCTTTGTGAACAAGCAAGTACTCAGAGATTTCATTACCACCAGGCCTGCTTTACTAGAGCTCCTGAAAAAAGCACTACACATAGAAAGGAACAACCAGTACAAGCCACTCTAAAAACGTAACAAAAGATAAAGAGCATTAACGTAATGAAGAACCTGCATCAACTAATAGGCAAAACAGCCAGCTAGCTTTAAATGGCCGTATCAAATTCACACATATCCATATTAACCCTAAATGTAAGTGGACTAAATGCCCCAATCAAAAGACATAGACTGGCAAATTGGATAAAAAGTGGCCCCATTCTTAAAAGGCTTCCAGCTTAGTTGGGGAGATAGCAAATATGGTCAGGTAATTTTAAAATCAAAACTAGAGAAATTTGTAACTGTAACATGGAATGAGAAATTGGACTTTGAATGCTTTAGGACGAAATGTTATAGTCTTAGAAAATTCCTCTATTCCTACTGAAGATTGGCCATGAATTCTGATGTGAAAGAACTCATGACTTTACCTGAGGCATCCTATTGTCTAGCAGAAGTTTCTGCAATAAAGGAAATGTTTGATGATCTGTGTCATCCAGTAAGATAGTCACTAACCACATGTGGCCTTTGAGCCTCTGAAACGTGATTAGTGCAACTGAAAAATTAAATGTTTAATTTATATTAAATTAAAATAATCACAAAAAAAAGAAAAGATACTCAGCATCATACATCATTAGGAAAGTGCAAAATAAAATCAAATTAAATCACTACTGTACACCTTTTAGAAATGCTAAAATATAACAACTGATAATACAACATGCTGGTGAATATATGGGACAACTGGAGCAAAACTCATATGTTTCTCGTGGAAATACAAACATGGTAGTCACTTTAGAAAACAGTTTTCAAAAAAAAAAAGAAAATGAAATTTTTATTTTAGATTAGCCTGGCACAGAGGTGCATGCCTGTAGTCTCAGATACTTGGTAGGGTAGCCTAAGGTGGAAGGGTGGCTTGAGGTGAGGGGTTTGAGGCTGCACTGAGCTATGATTACATCACTGCATTCCAGCCTGGGCAATAGAGCAAGACTTCCATTCTCTTTCCTTCTTTTTCTCTCTTTTTCTTTCTTTTCTTTCTTTCTCTCTTTTCTTTTTTTTTTCTTTCCTTTCTTTCTTTCATTCTTTCTCCTTCTTTCTTTCTTTCCTTCCTTCCTTTCTTTCTCTCTCTTTCTTTCTTTCTTAAAAAAAAAAAAAAAGTTGTCTTGAAGGGTATTTAAACATTTCAAGACCATGCTGGTGTCAGTATGAGTTTACACATCTCTGTGTAATCACATCCACATTAAAGAACATATGTGCTGATGAGAATCTGTCTTCATTTATGTCCCACATTTTCTTTGAGTTAAGCCACATTAATCCTCACCTATTATAATACTTATTGTATTTTTCAAGTTATTTTTCCAAGATTTAAAGTACTTACTGAATTTATGTTTTTATAGTTAAAATAATGAAAATGCTTTTTGATTTATTTTAGACATTTAATTCAGTTATCAAATGACACATGTATGTCTCAGCCTTGTGTATCAATTTGAAGTCAGATTTTAAAATGTATACAGATTAATTTATTTTTTATAATTTCTTCAAATATTTTATATTTACATTAAAAATTTCCAGAGAAGAAAAAGTTTGTTATTATTCATAACAATACACTTTAAAATCAAAGCCTTAGTTTTTCAATAAAGGATTTCATTTATTCATTTAAATTCTACTTGTCATCTAAAAGGAATTATTTTCTGAGTACAAAAATGTAGACAATATTGTTTAAAATATTAATATATAATGAACATAAATATTACACGAAAAACTGATTAAGGTAAGAATAAAATTAAATTACAAAACATATTCTGTGAAATTCTATATATTTGCAAGAAGGTAATACTGGCTACAGAGACAATTTTAGCTCCGTTTTCCTTACTTTTAAAATATTCCAATGTTTTAAAATTTGTACCAAAACATATCTTATATATTTTAAATCAAATAGTTTTTAAAGGCTTTCTAACAGCCAACATATAAGAGAAAATATGATCAGTTACTGGATTTAGTAAATATAAAAAGTCTCAATAATATTGAATTGTTTCCCAAAATTTTACACTGTAGTATAAACATAACTAAGATTTAATTCATTAATAGAAAACCCTTTACCAGATATAATAAGCTATTTCTAAGGATTTAAAAATCACTTTTATATGGGAAGATCAAAAGGATGACACTTTGGTATGTGGCTGTAGAATTGAGCATTATAACTGGATAATAATCATTAGTTTATCTAGAACAATGAATGAGCTACATCTATTTCAGATCATCATCTAGCAATAAATATTTTGTTCCTGAATGAACTTTAGATCAGTACTATGTATTAAAGTTTACACTGTTGGAAATTAAATCCAATGTTAGTTAATGCATAGATTCATTTATCAACTATGTTTTGAGTAACTATTATATCTAACCACTGCAGATTATGCCATGTTTCAGATCAAGAGCATGTGTGTGTTGGAGTCAGCCTTGCCAGGAGTAGGGAGGAACAAATAGCTTTGGGATGCTGGAGAAGCCACTAGATGCCTGAAAAAGGTGTTATGGTTCTTACACCCATAGGTATTCAGGTGAAACAGCTAATTTTTTTACATCTAAAAATAAATTGAAGCACCTACAACACCAAAAGGTGCTTTTTCTGACCCCGAGTTATACTTTTAAACTTTGCTATAAAAAGCCCTTCTACTAAAACAAAAATCTCAGAAACGTCTTTTAAATTTTTTTTAGATACCAGTTCTTAAGAAATATAAAGTCTAGGTGGTTTTTCCACTTTTTACTATATATCCCTGTATAACCAGATAAATTAGTTTTTCAAGATTTCCAGTATAAGCCAGTTAATCTTGAGAATAATCTACCTAAACAATAATATGAGCTTTAGAATTGTTGGTTTCTTCAGTCATTCTTTCTCATAATAAATATCATGAATAGTTGACTATTGCAGTCAAACTTTTCTCTCTCTGGTGAAAAAGATACTTTAACTTACTTCAGACGTTAACATTTAAGAGTCCCTGTGGCTATTCCTTAATAAAAAACATTTCCTTTAAAATATGCCAACAATTTTCATGCAATCTTATTTCTTCCAAGCTTGTTGTCTAGCTTAAATTTTGATTGAAGCACATAATGACTCAAAATATTTTTCTGAAATATTTGCTGTGATTTTAATATTGTCATACATATTTTAATCCTAAATGTATCAGTTTTACTAAATCTCCAATTTCATGGGGATAAAACTATCCCCTTATAAGTACAGAACTGAGTGATGATTTGATCCGTTTTCTTATAAAATACAAGATTTTAGCCAATACATCTTCTTAAAAGTTTATTTTATATGTTCTTTCTGACTTTTAGTCTATTTATAAGGTGCCATATTGGTCTATTTATAATGTGCCTTATAATCACATTTTTTCAACGCTTTAAGTTTTAAAATAAACACATATTTATTATTTTCCTTTGCCATTAAAAAATTATCTTAACTCTCTCACTGGTGTCACTTTTATACAAAGAGTATATTTTGCAGACATTTAAAAGATTAAAATTTACATTGAACATTAAATCCAGGCCAGTGCTATATAAAGGACATACGACATCAAGAACCATTCTCCTGATAACAGGTAACAGGGAAAGAACTAGCATCACCATGCAAGACTGTTCCCACATTAGAAAAGATCATAAAAGCAATAGCACGGATTTCTATAAACCAGTATTTGAGCAAAGATATTTTAGATTACCCATCACAACCTGTATCAATTAATGTTACATATTCTCATGAAGACTCTTTGATGATGCATATTAACAAACATGGTTCCTTGATACTGTAGTTTAATTCTATTCATGGAAAAATGTGATTCATGGAAAAGGGTAAAAGAAAGCTAAAGGTTGGCTTCAGAAGACTCAGACTCAAAAAGCTTGGTTCTACCCTTCATGGCTGTAGAACTAGTAAGATTTTGAAACTTAGATTCCTCAAACATAAGAAAGGGACAGTGAGCTCTGTCCTGCACAGCTGAGAAGACTGTCTATCAAAAGACTAATTGTAGTAAAAGGAATGTACACATCATGAAATATTGTTACTCTAGGATTAATGGTAGTAAAAGAATGTACACATCGTGGAATGTTGTTACTCTAATATAAGAGATTATAGAAAATCTGTAAGAAATAAATTTCTTTCTCATATGACAGCATTCCACACAGTGTGTTATGCAAAGGTGCTTTCTGAGGGGAGTGGGAAGACACAGGTAACTCATATTTCTGAAGTTGTTCAGTATACATGTATGATATATTCAATGTATGGTGGCATATTGATGTCTTTGATATGCTAATTTTTAAATCATTTACCTTTTTAAAAATCATTTCACAAAGTTTGTCTCAGCTAACCCATTTCTAGTGGATTTTTAAAACATCTTTCATGTTTCTCTTTTCATATTAAACAGATTTATTAAAAGAAGTAGACTTCAATCACAGGAGCTGGCATGCATTAGTGGTGTCCATTGGTCTCCAACTGATTTTTTAAAAGCAATTTTAAAATCAGCTTACATGAGAGAATACTAATTAGCTATTAAAGGAACAATTAACAGCTCATGAGGTACATACAATAAAGTACATGATGCAATATATCATGAAAACACTATGCTAAGTGAAAGAAGTCAACACAAAAGGTCACATTTTGTATGATTCCATTTATGCAAAATTTCCAGAATAAACAAAACCATAGAAACAGAAAACAGGCTAGTGGCTACCAAGGTCTAGGGGAATGGAGAGTGATTGCTTAATGGGCATATGGTTCCGTTTTAGGATCACAGAAATTTGGGGGAACTGGATGCTGTAATGGTTCCAAAACATTTTGAATGTGTTAAGTGTCACTGGATCGTACACTTTAAAAGATTAACATTACATAAATTTTACCCTAATTTTTTAAAAGGCTTATTAAGAAATTTAAAAGGCTTATTCAATAAAATTCAACCTTTGAAAACACATAATCTTAATTTTTAGTATATATAAAGATATGTTGATTCTTACCACAATCTAATGTTAAAATATTTTTATTCTCAAGAGAAACTCTTATGCATCAGCAATCATGCTCCTTACCAGTGTCCCAAAGCTGGCAACCACTATGTTACTTGATGTCCACATGAATTGGCCTATTTTAGAGATTTCATATAAAACCAATCATAAACATGTGGCCTTTTGTGGCTGGCTTCTCTTATTTATCATAATGGTTTCAAAATTAAGGCAAGTTGTGGCATATATCAGTACTTCATCCCTTTTATCACCAAAATATTTTCCATTATAATGATATGCACTTTTTTTTTTTAAAGTTCCTTTACTCACTGATGGAAATTTGGTCTTTTTCCACATTATGGCTACTGTGAATAATACTGCTATAAGCTTATATTGCATAAAAATTTTGCCTAAATGTATATTTTTATTTCTTAGGTCCATATTTAGGAGTGGAATTCTGGAGAATATGGTTTGACTGTGTCCTCACCCAAATCTTATCTTGAATTGTAGCTCCCATAATTCCCACATGTTATGGGAGGGCCCAGTGGGAGATAACAGAATCATGGGGACAGTTTCCCCCATACTGTACTCGTGATAGTAATAAGTCTCACAGGAACTGATTGTTTTAGAAGGGGATTCCCCTTTCACTTGGCTCTAATTCTCTCTTGCCTGCTGCCATGTATGATGTGTCCTGCTTCCCCTTTGCTGTCTGCCATGATTGTGAGGCTCCTCTAGCCACATGAAACTGTAAGTATATTAAACCTCTTTTATAAATTACCTAGTCTCAGACATGTCTTTATTAGTACCATGAGAATAGACTAGTACAGTAAATTGTTATTGGTAGAGTGGAATGCTGCTATTAAGCTACCCAAAAGCATGGAAGTGGCTTTGAAACTGGGTAAGAGGCAGAGGTTGAAATAGTTTGGAGGCCTCATAAAAAGAGAAGAAAATGTGGAAAAGTTTGGAACTTCCTAGAGACCAGTTGAATGGCTTTGACCGAAATACTGATAGTGACATGGACAATGAAATCCAGGCTAAGGTGGTTTCATATGCAGATAAAGAATTTGTTGGGAACTGGAGAAAAGGTGACTCTCGCTATGTTTTTGCAAAAAGACTGGCAGCATTTTACCCTTGCCTTTAAGGATTGTGGAACTTTGAACTTGAAGAAGATGGTTTAGGGTATCTGGCTGAAGAAATTTCTAAGCAGCAAAGCATTAAAGAAGTGATTTGGGTGCTAAAAGTATTCAATTTTAAAAGGAAAACAGAGAATAACAATTTAGAAAATTTGCAGCCTGATGATGTGATAGAAAAGAACAACTGCAGACACTCAACATTAGCCAATGAATGTAGCTGGGAGAGAGGCTGTATCCTGCAAAGCCACAGGGATGGAGCTACTAAGGACATAGGCACCCACCTCTTATATCAGTGTCCCCTGGATTTGAGACATGGAGTTAAAGAAGATCATCTTGGAGCTTTAAGATTTGACTGCCTGACTGCATTTTGGACTTGCATGGGGCCTTTAGCCCCTTAGTTTTGGCCAAATTCTCCCATTTGGAACAGCTGTATTTACCCAATGCCTATACCCTGATTATATCTAGGAAGTGAGTAATTTGCTTTTGATTTTACAGGCTCACAGGTGAATGGGACTTGCCTTGTCTCAGGTAAGACTTTGGACTGTGGACTTTTGAGTTAATGCTAAAATTAGTTAAGACTTTGAAGGACTGTTGGGAAGACATGATTGGTTTTGAAGTGTGAGGACATGAGATTTAGGAGGTGCCAGGAGCTGAATGATATGGTATGTCTGTGTCCCCACACAAATCTCATCTCAAATTGTAGTTTCCATAATTCCCACGTGTTGTGGGAGGGACCCAGTGTGAGAGGATAATTGA
This sequence comes from Cebus imitator, assembly GCF_001604975.1. Taxonomy (NCBI): domain Eukaryota; kingdom Metazoa; phylum Chordata; class Mammalia; order Primates; family Cebidae; genus Cebus; species Cebus imitator. Next base: position 1,907,021 of record NW_016107698.1, read on the forward strand.
ATCATGGGGCAGTTTCCCCCATACTGTTCTCAAGGTAGTGAATAAGTCTCATGAGATCTGATGGTTTCATAAGAGGTTTCCCATTTCACTTGGCTCTCATTCTCTCTTGTCTGCCACCATGTAAGACGTGTCTTGCTTCCCTTTCACCCTCCACCATAATTGTGAGGCTTCCCCAACCATGTGGAAATGTGAGTCCATTAAACTTCTTCCTTTATAAATTATCCAATCTCAGGTATATCTTTATTAGCAATGTGAGAACAGACTAATACATGGGGCAAATGTAACTTTATGGCTAATATTTGAGGAACTGCCAAACTGTTTTACAAAGTGGCTTCATCTTATAATCCCAAGAGAAATGTATGAGTTCCAACTTCTCCACATCCATATGAACACTTAATATTTTCTTTTATATTTTAACAATTCTAGTGGAGATGGAGTAGTATGCCATTATGGTTTTTATTTGGAAGTCCTTAATGACAATGATGTTGGATATTTTTATGTGCTTATTGGCAATTTTTATATCTTCTCTGAAAACATATCTATTCAGCTAATATACTTGTTTGTAAATTTGGTTGTCTTCTTGTTATTGAGGTTTACAAGTTCTTCATATTATGGACAGGAGATCTTTATTAGATATATAATTTGCAAGTACTGTATTCCATTTCAAAAGCTGAATTTTTACTTTATTAATTGTATTATTAGAAACTCAAAATATTTTTGTTTTATAAAATCCAAATAATTCAATTTTTTTTTACTTACACTGCCAGTGTTATGTGTAAAAATGTATGGCTTAATTTATAATTATGAAGATTAATTCTTAAGTTTTCTTCAAAAAGTTTTATAGTTTTATTTATTACCTTTATATCCTTGATTCATGTTTGGTAAATATTTATGTAGGATGTAAGTTAGGGGTCTACCTTCATTATTTAGCATCTTGATATTTAGTTCTCCAATCATAAGTTGTTGAAGGAGTTTTCTTTCTACCACTGAATTGGGTGGGGACACAAAGCCTTATCATATCAACATATCTGTTTTTATGCCATTGCCTTGTGTTTTTATTATAATCATTTTACAACATATTTTGAAATCAAAGAGTATGATGCCTCTAGCTTTATTCTTTTTGCTCAAAATTGTATTGGCCTTTTGGGTTCTTTTGTGGTTCCACATGAATATAAGAATTTTCTATTTCTGTGAAAAATGTCATGGAATTTTGACAGGGATGCATTGAATCTATAGATTACTTTTAATAGTATGAGCATTTTAACAATATTAATTATTTCAATCCTTAAACATAGAAAGCACAGCTTTCTATGCATTACTATTTTTTTTCAATATATTTCATCAATGTTTTTTAGTTTACAGTTTACAGGTCTTTTACTTTGGATTTACATCTAAGTATTTTTTTGTTGTTATTGGTAAATAAAATTGTTATTTTCCTTTTTGGATATTTTATTAGTAGAGGAACACTACTAATTTTCATATGTTGATTTTGTATCCTGCCATTTTACTGAATTCATTTATCTTGTCTGCCTTTAATATTAGGTTAATGCTGGCTTCATAAAATTAGTTTGCGAGTATACACTCCTATTCAAGTTTTTGGAAGAGTGTCCAAATAACTGATACTAATTCTTTCTAAAATGTTTGGTAAAATTCAGCAGTGAAGTCTTCCTCTTCTGGATTTCTCTTGGATCTCCTCTTATTCCTCAATCAGTTTAGATAAAGACTAGATTTATGATAAATTTCAGCTGAAGATTTTATTCCTTAGAATAAATTATTTGAATTATGGTTAATTTATGTCTAGAAAATATGCCCACTACATTTTTCATGAGATTTAGCTACCGTATTTTTAGTTGTCAAATGAAATATAAACCACAACAGAAAATAAAATCTATGCAGATTAAAGAAATGTTAGAAGTTAGTAATATAAAAATATTTTCAGCATTAAAAGTAAATGTAGAATTTAATGAAAATGAGAAATTATGGAGTTTTAGAGATAAAACCTCACAAAAGTGGGCTACAGAATGAAATAAAATGAAAGAAAAAGAAGAGAAATAGTACTGTAAGACAAATGTCTACACAAAGAAAACAGCAACGGTGACAGAAATAAAAAAGAAAAACATGTCAGGCGTGGTGGCTCCAGCACTTTTGGAGACCAGGGTGAGGGGATCAAGAGGTCAGGAGTTCAAGACCAGCCAGGGCAAGATGGTGAAAACCTGTCTCTACTAAAAATAAAATATTAGCCGGGTGTGGTGGCAGGTGCCTGTAATCCCAGCTTCTTGGGAGGCTGAGGCAGGAGAATCACTTGAACCCAGGGAGCGGAGGTTGCAGTGAGCCAAGATTGTGTCACTGCATTCCAGCCTGGGAGACAGAGTGAGACTCCATCTCCAGGAAAAAAAAAAAAAAAAAAGTGAGAGAGAGAAAGAAATATTTTATAAAAATAGTTTTCAATATTAACATAAAGCTAGATAATAAAAGTTTGATCTGGGATCTAGTTACAAGTTAGTAACTAAACTGGCAATTCTGTTAATTTTTGTGAACTTTAGGTTATCGATTATAAAAATGCCCCTTGTTCTGGTCATAATGAAGGTGATCTAATGAAAAACTCTTCCATTTGACTTCGGTAAGCTATATCTCCATATACGTGTATATAGAGAGATGACTATATGTAAAATATATTATATAGAATAATTTTAGTGTAAGTACTCATATGTAGTAATAATACAGTCAGTAAATAATAATCATATTTTTGTAGCATTTTCACTTAGAGGCACATATGTTTTATTTACTACTTAAAATCATAATATTGTTTTCCTGTTTCTGTTTGATTGTGTTTAAAAACTGAATGAGCAAGAGGCTGAGTGAATAATGGTAAGTTTAGGAAGCTTTCTTAAATAATGAGGCTGTAAGAACTAGTGGCCAGAAAAGAGGCCAGAAGGTGCAAACAGCTGTGTGGAATTGCACCAGAGAAATGGAAGCCCCAGCAGCAGATTGAAAGTCAGCAGCTGGTGATGAGGGGCTACTAGAGGGAATAGTTTAAATAACAGCAGAGGGAGGGAAATGCATACAAGAATAAGGAAAAAGAAGAGAAACAGATACCTGGTTAGGCCTTTTTATTAAATTGGATGAACAAAGAAATCTACAAAGGTCAGATATTTAATGAGTTGACTTCTTTGCTAGTGAAATAGATCTGAGCTGTTGGAACTAAATGCTTTAAAAACTTGAGGATTTTGACACAGGTAGGTGTAAACACAGGGACTCCTAATTTTTAAGTGTTGAAAATACACCCTATTGAAATGCAAGTTGAAATGCTTTACACTTGTGAAAAACTGAAAATTCATGTTTTAATTGTCAATCACCTGAGTAATTAATGTGCCATCAGAATTAAATTTTTGTTTCTAATTTTAATTTTAGAAAATGTTTGAAAAAAATAAATGTGTAATTACAAATATTAACAAATAAATACACATGTTGTGGAAAAATAAAACCAACTCAAATATATGTAGAAGAAAGAGTTAATTTTGGCCCTTTATAACCCCTCAATTTCACTCCCCTCCACTAAGACAATACTTTTTAAAAATATGTATTTTTGGAGTGTCCTTCTTGATCCACTTGTATCGTTTAAAAAGATATGTTTGTGTATATATACACATATGTGTGTGTATGTGTGTGTATGCATGTAAATTTAGACTCTGTCATAAATGTGCTATTAATATAATTTGCAATTGTTCTATTTATTGTCTTTAATGTTTCTATGTCAATATATACAAATCTAGCTCATTCTTTTGAAACGCTGTCTAGAATTCCATAGAATAGACGTATCACAGTGCGTGTAGCCAGCCTTCTATTCAAGGACATTTAGGTTGTTCCCATATTTTTTACCATTATAAATAAGTTTTCAGTGATTTATAAAACAAATTAATTTTTAATTACTATCCTCAGTCTAATGGCAAAGTGATGTTGAATGTTTGTCCTTTATTCCCTTTCAAAATTATTTTATCCTCTTTAAAATTCCTTTGATTTACTTTTAATTGTTTGATCACAGATTAAATGGAACTAATTACAAGAGAAGGGCATTGAGGGAAAACTCTGGAAATACGTGAATTTTTTCAATAGACATATATTCTTTAAAATTCTAGTTAAGTTTTAAATGTCATGATCTTGATAAACCAGTTTGTACTGACAGTGACATAATAAACAGAGAAGAGGTTTAGCATTAGGCTGAAGAGCATTTGAAACTCAATTTTAACCAAGAATGCTCTGTGTGATATTTGTGTTGTGCCTCAGGGGTCCTCATCTGTGGAGAATAATAATACCAATATCTCCCTTTACTTGTTTTTCTGAGGAATAAAAAGGGATACACCTGACACAAAGAATGTATTAAATTATATGCCTACCCCTCAAAATTAAAATATAACAAGTCTATTAATATATCCACTAAATCTTTTGGGAAGGGAGCAAAAACTAAAATTGAAAAATGAAAATCTCTGTAGAGAGGCTTTTTCTCCTATATCTGGATTAGTATCTGATTTAGTCTAATAATCACATTGACCATCTGTTGTCTTATCTATGAAAATCAACACTATATTGTTACTAAATGTGTATCTCAGATATTGGTTCCAAAAGTGTGGTCCTTGCACTGATAGCATCACCTGAGGTATTGGAAATGAAATTGAGGCCTCATCCTATACCTATTGAACCAGAAATTCTGAGGTTTAAACACAACACTATGGGTCTCAATGTAATCTCTGGGTAATTCTGATTCGTGCTCCAGGCGGAGAAACACTAGTTATATCTAAAATCTGAGATGTTATTCATTTCACTACTTATAAATTTACAAATGAAATACATCCAAATAGTACATTTTTACTATGTCAACTAAATTGTCAAATGAAATTATAAGCTTTATAATGATAAAGAACTCGAAACAGTGGCCTGCATCTTATCTCGCCAAATTTATGCCCACATTAGTCTATTACCTGTGCTGCCTTTCAACCAGGTTTCAGAAAAGACGGTCTTACTGAGTGTTTTCAGATGCTCATCATTTAGCTGAGAGGTTAAATCTGGAACTGTTTTCAGAAACTTCCATACAGTTTTGTGTTCATATGGCGTCCTGTGAACGGGCCTCAAAAAAAAAAAAAAAAAAAAAATTACAAATTCAGAGACCATGGTATAAATGCAAAGAAACAAACAAATCCTTAATTTTTAAGTTTCCAAACTTGTATTTTATTTTTAGTTTCTTTTTTTTTTTTTTAAAGAACTGCAATGCTATTTTATTTTGTCTTACTAATCAACTTTAGGATTTGTTATTCTTCCAACATTAAGATGCACTTTCATAATACTTCATATTTCAGGAAATTACACAATGCCTTTATCATTTGCTTTGTTTTGTTTTGTTTGTTTGTTGAGGTGGAGTTTTGTTCTGTCACCAGACTGGAGTGCAGTGGCTCCGTCCTCACTGCAACCTCTGCCTCCCAGGTTCAAGCCATTCTCCCGCCTCAGCCTCCCAAGTACCTGGGATTTCAGGCACGTGCCACCACACCAGCTAATTTTTGTATTTTTAGTAGAGATAGGGTTTCACCATATTGGCCAGGATGGTCTCAATCTTTTGACCTCATGATCTGCCCGCCTCAGCCTCCAAAAGTTCTAGGATTACAGGCGTGAGCCACTGCACCCAGTCTATCATTCTTTTTAAATAGAAAACTCAGTACTAAAATTGTAAAGTTGCATCTCTTATCAGTAGTTATTATGATAATAAAGATCTCTTATACATATTAAAAAGATTAATGTTGGTTCCACTGTTTATTCTTAATCCTTTTAAGTATTATTAAAGTTAGATCAAATGGAAATATACTTTAACAAGGGTATAAATCATAAGTGAAAAGATACATATGTAATTTTAAATGAAACGTTATTATATAATACATGGTATTTATTTTTAAACATTGAAACTCTTTAATAAATATAACACTAAAATCAGGACACAAAAATCACATCAATCTAATGTCTCAAAGGACTAACCTAGCTGTCATAAATACCATTTCAAAATATTCAGCAGTTTTCAAACCAATATTTAAAATTTTATGTGAAAAATAAATTTAGCATCATAAAGGGAATTTCCTCTGGAACCCATACCACACATATGGGGTTGCCAAGTAATGGTCCCAGTTTAGATATGACACAGTGTTGGTCCATCTGCTATCCAGGTGTATACATACATGTTTATGTCTGTGTGTGTTTACTGAATGATGATAGAAATTGTGTTTTTTGTTGTGAGTTGTAGCAAAAAAAAATAATTAAAAAGTATTAGTTTAGTATACACTCTTGAGAAACAGTTTTGACAAAACTATTGTCATTTACAAATTTGTTCTTCAGATATAACAAATAATTCGTATTAGAAATGGCATGATATCATAACCAAAACCTAAAACATGTGCCATTGACTTAGCAGCCAAACAGGAGGGGGCAAGGAAATATCACCGACTGAAAAGATAGAGGTTTTTGTACATTTGTTTGTTTTAGTGGTAAAACATTTATTAGTTGCCTGCAATAATTTGTAAGGCAGACCAAGTGCCTAGGAAACTTGCTACTTCATAGAAAGCCACTGGAAAGAGCCAAAAGTTATTGTGTTTTGTTTGCTTAATGCTGCTTGTTGGTAGAAATATATTATTAACTGATTCAAGTTGATCAGTTTTCAAACATAAATGAAAGGGAATAGAGAGGCTCTAGAAAAGTGGGACATAGTTATAAAAAGGCCAGTACTTCCACACCCAACGTAGCAAGAAAGGACTTGAAAGTCTCAGTTAAATAAAGGCACTTAACCCTATGGCAAAGGTCTGATGAAGATTTTGGCCTTCCCATCCAAGCCTATTTTTAGAAGGGCTTAAAGAAGCCTCCATTAAGAGAGAGATAAGCACAAGGAATAAGCACAGAAATAAGAAAAAACTTAAAAACAATGTCTACAACATAACCTTGGCTTTGGTTGCTGCCTCATAGAAGAAACTGAAAACAGATTAAAATTCTGTTATGTTTTTGAAGTATCTGCACCACTGAAGTATCTAATACTGTACTCTAAAAAGTTTGACTCATTGAATTTTCAAACCAAAAGAAGTTGTGCCACACTCCTCACCCTTCAAAGGAAACATGATCTCCAGTGTTCTTCCATTTGTCCTCTGGGTCAAAAGAGAAAACCTCCCAGATACTGGAGCCAGGTGTTCCTCCCAAAAAAAAAAAACAGATCTAAAATCGAATTTTTAAAACTTCTGATACTGTTTGGGTGGAAGTTTTTACAATACTAGCCCAGCGAAACTGCAATGTTTCTCTGAATCAATGACTATCATGTGTTTCCATTTTTCCTTTTTTCTGAACGTGAGTTTTTATCATAATAGTCTATTCCTGGCTCTACTGTTGTGTGTTGTGTAAGAGGATAACAACAAATAACCATTTTTCTGGTTTTTATGTTAGCAGACCAGAAATATACATACTCATTTTTGATGGAGTCAAGGGTATGTCCTCCGAAATTCTGTACGAGTGAAACCTTCTGTTTTTTCTTTTGGTGAAAGAGTTAATATATGTGTTTAAAAAAGGGTACGCATAGTGGTTGGTAACTAGAAAGAGGCAAACTACAGAAGAGATGCTAGTTGTTCAAAAACGGTTTCCTTCTATCTCTACTTATGCAGCTAGAATGCATTTCAAAATCATTCTTTTGTTGCCATGTGACTGATTCTAGCCAATGGGAAGTGAACTGACACAGAGATAAAGTGCAGCATATCAAATGGCCAAATTTTGTAAATATTTCATTTAAATTTGAAAAGAATGTATATGTGCATTTGTTAGGTACAAAAATCATTTGTTTAAGTATGTATATATATAAATACATATAAAATAAAAATGCATAATAGGATAATGTACATAATATATTCACAATATAGATATCCATAGATATGTGTTTGTGCCTATGCATATGTATAAACAAGTGCTAACAAATTTATAACACTATGTGTCTGATATTTTTTCTGTAGATAAAATATATTAGTATACTTCCTTTACCAAACATATTCCCATTCAACAAATAGAAACACTCATTACAGAATTGTTAACTTGCTCAAGATCTCACGTCTAGTCAGTGACAAAACTAAGTGGTAGTGATAAGAACGCAGTCAGTTTGGCCTTAGATTACGTATTTGAGAGTTTCAGCTCATGTTCAAACATTTTTTGTGATTTTTCAGGTACATCCAGAAGCAATTATAAAGGCTTTAGCTGGCAGGCCTCATGGGGAAAAGCTGCCCTCCCCACACCAAACTGGGTACACAGTCAGTGCACAGCAGTCTCTGAAGGGAGTTGCAGTCAAGAACTGGGGTCCCTGGCCCACTATGCTCTAATGCTTATCTGCATTCCTAGTCCAAGCCCTCCATTTGGAATTCTTCTTGTTGGAGGATCTTGAAGACACTTTTCTGCAATGGACTCATTCAGTACTCAAGCCTTTTCTACTTCTCGCCTTTCTCCAGACCTCACCCCAAACCCCAGGCCTATAAAACTGCAGGAGCCTTTGCTCAGAGCTCCCTCAACAATGACATAGCCATTATGTTAGTGCTAATCTACCTGACCTTTAATTGGTACACATGCTCATGGGAGGTCAGTGCTACCTCCAGTGATAGATTCTTGCTTATTCCTTCACAGTGATTAAAGACTTGACTATTATTGCATCTGGGTTGTTACTTTATCAGCTATTCCGAAACTTGCTGCTCCGAGTTCTCTCTCTCAGCTCTTCTGAGTTCCTGACAATGTTTTTAACTACTATCTACATTATAATTTATTACTGGTTATTATTTGAATCTTCTGTATGTTTCCTTGAATTCTATGTTTTCTATCTATTGGGTCTATATATTTCTAAGGTATTTGGGTTAATATTACAGTTATGGATTTATCTATTGCTTTCTAGAATTCAGTTAGTGTTAACATATTTTAAACTGATATTAGTTGATGAAAATAGTTACTTTTACCAGTACATAAATTCTGGCTTCATTCCTTCTGAAATTTTTCCTTCAATTTTATCTTGTCAGCTACTAGATTTTCATATTCCAGCTTTTCTTGGTTTATATTCGCCTAAACAAATGTTTACTGTTATTTTATTTTCAAAATGATGCATATTTTGTATTTTAAATGCTGAACTTCTATCAAACAATGTTGAATGTCTGTTAACAATATTAACTTTTTTCTCCTTTCTTAAAAATAAAAAAAATTGTCTTGATGTGGTGGCAGCCTCCTGTAAACACAGCCACTCAGGAGGCTGAGGCAGAAGAATTGCTTGAACCTGGAAGGCAGAGGTTGCAGTGAGCCAAGATTGCACCGCTGCACTCTAGCTTGGGCGACAGAATGAGAATCCATCCCAAAAAATAAATAATATTTTTTTAATTAAGTTTTTCTATCTCTGAATGTAAGATATATTTTCGTTTACTTGGACCATCTTCGCCTTCAACAATGCTTTATTAGTGTACAAGTCTTGCACTTTTTTTCCTAGATTCATTTCTAAGTATTTCATGTCTTTGAGGATATTCTAAATGGCTTTGTATTCTACATTTCATTTTGGATTTTTCATTGATGGTGTGTAGATTTGATATTTGTATATTGATCTTGTATCCTGAAACATTACTGAATGTGTTTATTATTTAAACTGAATCCACTAAATTCGTTAGGATTTTCTACATGCAAGATCATATCATTTGCAAACAGAGCTGGTTTGGTTTTCTTTTCCAATCTGATTACTTCTACTTCTTTCTCATGAATGACTTTCCTAACTAGAACATTCACTATAATGTTAAATAGAAGTGGCCAGAATAGATACCCTTGTCTTTTCCTGATATTCAAGATAAATCAATGAGTCCTTCTTTAGGTTAGCTGTGAGTTTTCCACTGATGCTGTTTATTAGATTAAGGAAGTTCTCTTCTGTTCTTATTGAGTACTTTCTTTTGTCATAAACGGGTGTTAGATTTTGTCAACTTTTCCCATGTCATGTTTATAAAGAAAATCATGTGGTTTTTGTCTTTTATTCTAATAATATGGTATATTACATTGGTTGATTATTTGATGTTATATCGACCTTGCATTACTGCAATAAACTCCACTTGGTCCTGATGGAATATTTTTTATATGTTGCTGTATTCAGTTTGCTATTATTTTGTTGAGAATATTTGCATCAATATTTATAAGGGACATTGGTTTCTTGTGATCTCTTTAGTTGGTTTTGATAACAGGGTAATGCTAGCTTCATAGAATGAGTTGGGATATGTTTTTCCCTTTTCTATTTTTTAAAAGATTTTGTGAAGAATTGTTTTTAGTTCCTTAAAATTTTGGCAGAAATTACCCGTGAAACCATCTAGGACTGGCATTTGCTTTGCGAGAAGTGTTCTTTAATTAGCCATTTAATCTTTGTTATAGGTTACTTTGGAGTTCATTTTTATTCTTGAGTCAATTTTGAACATTTGTATATTTCTAGAAATGTTTCCTTTAACTCTAAGTGACATCATTGTTAGCATACAGTTTATTACAGAATTCCTGTATAATCTTTTTTATTTCTGCAGGGTGAGTAGAGATGTCCTTTCTTTCATTACTCATTTTAGTCATTTGAGTCTACTCTTTGCTTTTTTCCTTAGCCTAGGTAAATTTTTCTATAGAATTGTGTTTTCTTATTGATTTTTTAGTCTCTATTTCATTTCTGTCTTTTAGCACTTCAAATTTGAAAATTCATTCGATTTTTATGAGCATTCATTTCACAGCATGAGTTGTTTTCTCTTGTGTTTTCAGTATTCTGTGTTTCTTCTAATTTGAACATTGACTGTGATGTTTTTAGGTGCGGAGCTTTTTCTGTTTTTACTGCTTGGAGTTCATTCACTTCTTCAGTGAGTACATTAACATTTTTCCTCAGGTTGGGAGATTTTGAGCCATTCTTTCTTTAAATATTCTCTGCTCTCTTTTCTCTCCAATTTTTCTAGGATTCCCATTATCTTTGTGCTGGTACAATGGATGGTAGCCTACAGTCTCTGAGGCTATATTCACATTTTGTATTATTTTGCTTTCTGTTCCTCTGACTAGATAATCTTAAATAGATGATGTTCTGCTCTCTTTTCTCTCCAATTTTTCTAGGATTCCCATTATCTTTGTGCTGGGACAATGGATGGTAGCCTACAGGTCTCTGAGGCTATATTCACATTTTGTATTATTTTGCTTTCTGTTCCTCTGACTAGATAATCTTAAATAGATGATGTATCTTCTAGCTTTACTGAACCTTCCTTTTTGCAGCTCAAATCTGTTGTTGAACTCCACTAGTAATATTTTCCTTAAATTTAGTTGCTTACTTTTCAATTCTAGTATCTCTGTTTGTTGCTTTTTAATTTTGTGACACCTTCTCTCATTCTGTACATGTTGAGACGTCATTGTCATTTATGTAGTTTGGATGTTTGTCCCTACCCAAATCTCCTGTTGAAATGTCATCCCCATGAGGTGTTTGTCTCATGGGAGCAACTTCCTCAGGAATGGTTTGGGCCATGCTCTCAGTGATGAGTGAGCTCTCTGAGTTCACATGAGATCTGGTCATTTAAGACTGTGTGGCATCTCCCCTCCACACTTTTGCTTGCTCCTGCTTTCACCCTCTGACATGCCTATTCCCCTTTCACCTTCCACCATGATTCTAAGCTTCGTGAGGCCTCCCTAGAAGCTGAGCAAATGCCAGCACCAGGCTTCCTGTAAAGCCTGCAGAACTGTGAGCCAATTAAACCCCTTTTCTTTATAAATTATCCAGTCTCAGATATTTATTTGTGGCAATGCAAGAATGGCCTAACACAGTCATACTTTCCTCTAATTCTGTGAAGTCTATATTCCCTGTACTGTGTAGCCACAGGAATATTTACTAATTTGGCTCACTTGTCATCTAATAATTGTTTTAGTAATTCTGTAAATGCTTCACATATTTATATAAAAACTTTTGCTGATGGGCTAGTTTTATGTTCTCATGCTTTTCTTGAACTCTTTGGACATGGTTTTCTTTATTTATTTGATGCTAATCATGATAGTTGAAAATCTTTGTATGCTAAATTCAGCATTTGAATGCCCTTAGGATACCGTTTGCTGTTAACTGCCTTTTTTTGTTTCCTGTATATGGAATAGCCTTTGCTATTTCTTTGCATGTCTCATAATTTTTGTTGAAAACTAAACATTTTGAATAATATGGGAACTCTAGAAATAAGTTTTTGCCTCCTTCCCAGGGTCAAATAAAACCAATGCTCTCTGAATGGGGCTTTTCCATGGAGCTGGTAGACAAGTCACATTGTGGTATGTTCTAAGAGTGGAGCTTTGTGAGGAGTTTCTCACCAGCTGTCCACTCTGGTGGCTGCAAGCCTGATGGTTTTCCTAGCTGCTGTGGTTCAAGGCTATCACATAATTGAAAAAAAAAAAAAAAAGATTAAAACAACTCAATGTAAAAACACTACAAACTCTGCTTTTCTTACCTAGGTTCTGCTATTTTTGTTGAATAAATGCATATTGTTGCAAACATTTGACTAATTTCCAGAATTTTGAAAAAGTTTATTTTGACAATTTTTTCCAGCATTTCATTGCTTTCATAAAGGAACAGTTTCACAGAGGTTTACATTCCACCAGTCTCAAAGTCCTGCGCTCAATACTGACTCTTAAATCTCTCTGATCTACAGCAATACCAACAATTTCCTCCCACAGATGAAGGTCAACCTGTATCTCAAGCACCTAATGACAAGGCGTTAGGGAAATGCACATGACCCCTGGGAGAGGGGCAATAGAAATATTTGATAAGCACTACTGAGTAATAGAAAAACTCAAAAGTTATAGCTCTTAATCATTTTCATGAATAAATGGGCTTCTAATTTATATATTTTAACTCAAATATAAAATACAGTATTTTCTATAACTACTATAATGTTTTTCTGGAGACATCACTCCTGATCAATTTCTATTTTTCACCTTCCTTCTGACTTTCTACATGAATATCCAAGAATGTATTTGGAATATCTGATTTGGGCCTTGGAAAAACAGAAGTGGTAGAAATTCCTATTGCACCTACTGTTATCACATTTCTTCCTTGTTTGTGTTGACCTATTTGGGCACTGTTCTTAAGGGTTGCCCCAGGCAACACTCTGGCAAATGATCAGCAGCGACTCTGCAACTCTGAAATTAAATCTTTGAGTCTAACATACACACTTGTGTGTATCATTCTTAGGAGGATAAATAAATGACAACAGATGCTGGGAGAGGATGTGGTAAAGTAGGAACACTTTTACACTGTTTGTGGGAGTGTAAATTACCTCAACCATTACGGAAGACAGTGTGACGATTCCTCAAGGATCTAGAACTAGAAACATCATTTGACCCAGCAATCCCATTACTAGGTATATACCCAAAGGACTACAAAGTTCTATTATAAAGACACATGTACATGTATGTTTATTGTGGCACTTTACAATAGCAAAGACTTGGAAACAGCCCAAATGCCCATCAATGACAGATTGAATAAAGAAAATGTGGTGCATATATACCATAGAATACTATGCAGCCATAAAGAAGAATGAGTTCATATCCTTTGCAGGGGTATGGATGAAGCTGGAAACCATCATACTCAGCAAACTGACACAAGAAAAGAAAACCAAACACCAGGTGTTCTCACTCATGAGTAGGAGTTGAACAATGAGAACGCATGGACACAGTGGGGAACATTACACACTGAACCCTGTCTGGGGGTGGGGGCCTAGGGGAGGGCTAGTATTAAAAGAAATACCTAAAGCAGATGATAGCTTGATGGATGCAACAGCCCACTATGGCACATGTATACCTATGTAACAAACTTGCACATTCTACACATATACCCTAGAAATTAAAGTATAATAATTTTAAAAAGTCATTCAGGTATGAAACATTGGCTTTCACATCTCTAAATTTGTCCTTCATATCTCTCTTAACCTCTACTCTTTTAAATTGTCAGGAACATTTAACATTTATATACATCGTACCCATTCCTTTCTTACCAGTGCTTCCTGGCACACTCTTAATATAGAAAACACTTCAGTGAATAAAACTAGATTAACAAAAAGACATACATTGAGAGGTGTTTCATAAACTGTAATCCCCAAAGTACGACTAGTAGTTGCTCTTTGTGTTATTAAAATTGTCATCATTCTAAATTATCAGACCACATACAGTGGTGTATAAAAAATATTCTCATTGTATTTTCATTAATTCACCTTTATATCTATTTCTAGACCCAATTCCAGAATAGGGCCAAAAGCAAAATTTTAGTGTATTACAGAGATTTCAGGCATTTCAGTGGGAAACAAAGTAATTTCGGGTTGTTGCTTTCTTCTCCTTCCTTTCCCAGTGATCACCTCAAACCTAGGGGCTTATAGTCATACCAAGTAGGGATCTGGCTTCTGATCATTAGTACCCGTGTGGGGTGGCATCTGCTGAGCTGTAATTATCATGTATAGCCTTTGGCATCTGTGCTGACATCCACTGAAATGCTCAGTGTTCCCAGTGGTAGGTACCCATGACCTTGGTGTTCTAAAGCTCTTGCAAATCTGTTGACTTTTCACTCTCAGGCAATTCTTTGCACCTCATGCTGATAAGAAGAGAGTTTGACTACTTTGGCGAACATCTGTGAGGCCATGAAAAATTGTTTAGGACTCTCTTAAGGTTTCTATACCCCTAATCCTAATTACTCACATTACTCAGATGTACAAAGGAGTGGGAGCCTTTGCATTTTTCTGCAACTTATCTAATCTTCGCAACAATCTCTCATCTACTCAGTTGAAGAGTCACCCAAAACAAAACCAAAAACGCCTTGCACTTGTCTCCTGAAAAATCACATCTTCTGATATAAACAATTTCTGTTCAATTTAAATGTTAAGACTAACGAAAAGTTTAGTTCCCCCTCCTAGCTAATTTACATAGCCTTTCATAGAAGACTTAGGCTCTGAGTAAGTTGCTTAGTCTTCCAGAGTTACTCCACCCCAGAATTTTCTACCTGTGAGGGAGTATAAGTGTTCAAGGGGGATTGCCTGTGTCCTGTGGCAGTGGGCAGAGGAATAACTGGTTTGAACATGCTTAAAATTCTGAAGTAACATAATCAGCTTCTATTACAGAATGCATAAAAGAAGCCATTAACTTGGGTAGGACGCCTGCCAAAAAACAACAGTAAATCAGAACACTCAGGTACAAGCAAGGGAAGAAATCAGTGAAGTATGCTATAAGAAGCCTTTTTTAGGTTGGGCATGGTGGCTCTTGCCTGTAATCCCAGCACTTTGAGAGGCCGAAGTGGGCAGATCACTTGAGGTCAGCAGTTTGAGACTAGCGTGGCCAACATAGTGAAACCCCATCACTACTAAAAATATACAAATTAATGCGTGTGGTGGCACATGGCTGTAGTCCCACCTACCAGGGAGGATAAGGCAGGAGAATCACTTGAACCCTGGAGGCAGAGGTCACAGCAAGCCAAGATTGCGCCATTGCACTTTACCCTGGGCAACAGAAAAAGACTCTGTCTCAAAAAAAAAAAAAGAAAGCAATATTTAAACTGAGAATCAAAAAGTCAATTTTTGGTCACACATGTTGGCTCATGCCTGTAATCCCAGCATTTTGGGAGGCCAAGGCGAGTGGATCACTTGAGGTCAGGAGTTTGAGACCAGTCTGGCCAACATGGTAAAACCCTGTATCTACTAAAAATACAAAATTATCCAGGTGTGGTGATATGTGCCTGTAATCCCAGTTACTTCGGAGGCTGAGGCAATAGAATCATTTGAATCATGGAAGGTGGAGGTTGCAGCAAGCCAAGATTGTGCGACAGAGTGAGACTCTATCTCAGAAAAAAAAAAGTCTATTTTCTTAAAGAAATTAAAACACTAAAAGCTACTAAATGAAGAACAAATCCTATTGTGAATGCACACACATACATATACACACACATACATACACAAAACCTGAATGTAAAGAAAATAATTCCAGTGCCTCAGGATAAATTAATAAACTATGGAATAAGGAGAGGAACATACAATTTTCTCCTTTAAAATGGAGTCAAAATAGTCTATGTAGAAAGATATGCAATAATGACATTAGTCAAAATACTAAAAATTAAAAGTAAGTATTCAGTAATAAAGAAATGGTTAAAGTCTTACATTTTCCAAAAGGGATATTAGCTTATTGCAGACTCAGGTATATAATGCAGAATTATAGGTAGCAACAGAAATCTACAATATTGGTGACACATTATTAGGTATTTGATTACATAATTAAGAATGTATCCAATATACTTATCCTAAGGGCAAGATTATAAGTGACTCTTAACAATCTATTTTTACAATTGAAAAATGCTGTAATTAAAAATGCCCAGGGGTTAGGGACCCCTGCACTAGGATATACATGAAATAGTAACTATTGCTTATTTTATCCATTACATTCTCATTCTAAATTACTGGATACAGCTTAGCAAAGGAGCTGTACATTCTCTTTCTTATTTACTTACACTTACTTTTAAGACATAAAATTTGTTTAATTTGAAGGAATATCTGACTACCTAGGTATGAGAAATTCTGTTAAGACAGTTCTCTGTTCTTTTATCGACAAATATAAAAGAAAAAAGTAAATAAAACAGGAATATTCTAATTGTGAGAAAGACTTCTTATTCATGGAGAATTGCCAGAAAGCCCATGGTCTCTAAAAGTGAAAGGAAATTTCAGAGATACTGATTATTGTTACTTCTCAATGACCTGTAAGAATCAAAGAAAATATTGCTATGTCCTGTCATAAAACAATCAACTTTTGGTTGGAAGTGAATTTATTTGGGGATAGAACTGATTCATATATTTGAAAACCTGTCAAATTAAAGAGGGATTAAGATTATTCTCTCTGGCAATTATGAGTAGCAACTATAAAAAGGTGATTATTTTCTAATTAAAAATTACAATTAAAAATACTAAATAAATAAAGCAAGTCTTCGGGGAGCTATTCATAAAATGCCAGTGTTAGTGCTTTATCCAAGTCCTCCTGCTGTTTGAGTTTACATATTCTTTTCATATTGGTCAAATATAAATAACCAAATATTAACATGCGGCTTAGTCCCATATGCTATGGGAAACCTGATAATCCTTTAATATCCCTGAGAATTTAGGGAAGATTCTCTTTCTCCCAATCATTTCTTATTCATTTTCTATTTTCATTGACTGCTTAATCTCTGATCTAGAAGGCAGAATTTTCTGTGATCAGTTTATTTTATTTTAGATAAAAACATATTCTTCTTACATATAAGACTGAAATCAAATAGAGACGAGATTACCACTTATTTTCCATTTGTAATATTTTCACTAATGTTACCACATGATTCTTGTGATACAAAGATGGGGCAAGAGCAGTCATATTCAAATACACATATGCATACACACATACAGACACAGAGCACTTCTAAATCTTGGAGTGTATGTGAAGTTAATAAACGTGGGACTATGTTAATTAAAAGAATGGATAGGTAAGTCAGTTGCCACACTAGACCCCTTCTTCCCTTACACATACCTGAAAGAACAATTAGGAATCCATAGAGCTGATGTGAAATTTTAGGGAATCCAAGGTTCCATTCAACATGATACTAATTTTAATTAACTGACTGCTCACTATGTTTCATGTTATCATACAGTTATACAGAGCAACAAGGAATTACACTGTCTAATCCAATCTCCTTTTTAAATGAGAAAGTTGAGGTTTAGATATGCTAAGTAACTTGCCCAAAGTCACATGAATAACAAATTGTGGGGCAAAGATTTTTTATCTCAGGAAGTCTCATTTCAGAGCCTAGATTTCCATCCACTTTAGCCCCTACATTAAATCAAATTTTTATTATAGATATTTTCACTTATTTTGAGTTATTGGGGCTAATTCAGTTAGGGCATGAGATGTTCCAGGTTTATTGGATCAGACATACAATAAATTAAAAAGAATACAAATTTATAAATTAAAAAATTGGTGCAAATGTGAATATTTAGAAAAAGACAACACAACAAATCACAAAGTTTTAAAAGCTGGATAATTTTAAAACATTATAAAATCTAGAAAAAAATTTTAATGCTTGTATTAATTAGTTGTCTATGTCACTCCATTCTACTTATTTTTCTTATTGTTATTGCATTGAAAAATATTTTCACCTCTTTGTATGACAACAATTTTTTTATCATTTTGATAGATGCCACTTCTGTGCCCATATGATTGTGGTGTCGGGTAGCTATAAGCCCTAAAGCTTCATGTCAAGATGCTGTTGGGTCCACACAATAGGAAATCAGGGTATTTCCTGATAGCCATTTCTATACTAGCACAGCTAGCAATAACTGCACATACAGCAATGACTAAAAACCAAAACTATATCCCACTAGGCTCAAATGAAATGTATCTTTAACTTAACTTTCCCTAAACTGAATAATCAAAATGCTCAAGCCCACTCTAACACCAGGTGCCACGAAAACTGAGTGTAATGAAAAAAAAGTGGGCAGGTGCAATGGTTAATATTAGGTGTCAACTTGACTGGATGCTTAGATGGCTGGTGATGTATTGTTTCTGGATGTGTCAGTGAAAGTATTATCAGAGAAGACTGACACATTTGAGTTGGTGGAATTTGAGAGGAAGGAATATGGGTGGGCACCATCCTATCTGCTGCCAGTGCAGTCAGAACAAAGTGGGTGAAATAGGGGGGATAAGTTTGCTTGCTGATTTCTCTAATTCGGTCTTCTTATGTCTAATGCTTCCTTCCCTCTTTTCCTGTCCTTGGACCTCAGATTCCAGGTCTTTGGCCTTTGGACTCTGGGACTTGCACCAGAATCTCCCTGGGGGCTCTGGGGCCTTCTGCTATAGACTGAAGTCTACACCGTCAGCTTTCCTGGTTTTGAGGCTTTCAGACTTGGACTGAGAAACTACTGGCTTTTTCTTTCCCTAGCTTACAGATGGCATATGGTAGGGCTTTGCTGTGTAATCATGAAAGCGAATTCTCTTTAATAAACTCTGTTACATATATAGATATTGATATATAGGTTGATATCGATATCAATATATAGATATCAACACATACATCAATATCTGTATCTGTATCTCCTATTGGTTCTGTCCCTCTGGAGAATCCTAATACGGGAGGCAAAGGAAAAAAAACATGATTACAGTGAAAATATCTTACTGCTACAAATATTGCAGAAACTTATAAGCATGCGAATATATTTCTAGAGCCTCTTCAAGGGCCTTTGAAGTGACCCATGCAAATTAAATGACAAGCCTAAAGCTTAAGCTTCATTATTTTGAGGGTAAATCTACCTCTGAGTTAAGATCAAGTTATTACACATAAGAAGCAATAAGAAAACAGGCCCATAATGGAGCTGGGTTAAAAACATACCAGGCTTTGAATCTGGAGTGAAAGAGGGTGGTAATGAAAAAATAAAAATAAAACATGGAATAAGGCACCCAGAGAACAGTAAAACTATGAGCTTGCATCAGAGGGCACGAAGGAATCACCTCAGATTTACAATCTGGAAAAAAAAAATGGTAGAACTGAAAACTTAGGTCATGGGATGGCAATGGAATACCTGGGAGTACCTACATTTAAACATATATGTCGCTATAAAATGTGTAACTGCACACCTAGCCATGTGAGTTCCTCAATGATCCAAAAAATTTGCTGAAATTTGATGGTATATATTTGGAGGTACATGAATGTATTCAGAAATTGTACAGCTAAAACCCCTGGGATTTAGCAAGTATATAACATTTGACCAAATGTTCTATGAACCACAGATTAATGGGATAGAAAAATCCAGCTAAAAAGGTCATTTTAATTAAATGATGCACACATGCTAGACCTTCTTAACAATTTTAGAAGCAGCATTAAAGTTTGGGTGTGGTAGCTCACACCTGTAATCCCAGCACTTTGGGAGGCAGAGGCCGGTGAATTACCTGAGATCAGAAGTTCAAGACCAGCCTAACCAGCATGGCGAAACCTCATCTCTAAAAAATAAATAAATAAAATAGAAGCAGTATTGTGGCTGTTATAAAATTATATAAAACTGTTAAAAATATGACTTTCTCCTCAAATGTCATTTTTTCTATGTATCTCTTTTTTCTGCATGTTTTCAAGCAACCCACTATAAAATTCTTTCCCTAGAATATCGTGTGTACTTGAAGTATTTCTTGAATCATTAATCATTAATATGCAGATCACCTTCTGACTTGCCATTTGAATTCCCTAATCAGTCAAGGATGAATGAACAGAATAACAATTGATTTTATTTGATCATCCAAATTCATATGACAAATGCTAATCATTATCAGCTTTCCAGAAATTGGGTTTGGTCATTCATGGGGGGCATACATCAGAGGCACAGCATGCTTTTGGTTCTCTGTTATTCCAATATACCACTGAAAATTGAAAGATTAATGCCAATGAATTCAATTCTTCTTTTCAAGCTTAAAAAACCTCTTATAATTAGAAAATAGATTACTAAATATTTTTATATGCTTCCTTTTGTTGTTTGGGAAGGATGGCTGGGCTTTTTCTTGTAGAGAGAGAGGAATTAAAGGACATGGTAAAGCCACCAGAACACTATAGTAGCATATTTCCTTTCATTTCACAAGAAGAAAATTGAAGAAAATAATAAGCTTGTATGGCAACTGCACGTTTTTAAAAAGGAGGGATGGGTCATAAAACATGCTTACTTTATCTACATGTTAGTTCCAATGCCAAACTTGAAAATTATGAAAATCCTCAGGCAAAGTACTTCATGAAAGAGCACTTTCTTAGCATCCATCACAAACTCAGTCCATAAGATCTGAGGGGCTAACAATAGCCACACAAAAAGGGCACAAGTAAATTCTCAAAATACTTCAAAAGTCGCCTGAAATCTCACTTTCTGAACACACTCAGCAGCCATAAACACATAATCATGGATTACTGAAATACACAGATGCTTTGCGCTAATTTGATTGAAGATTTTCTACATTTTTTGTGCTTAGACATTTGAAGAAGCTGCTTCTACCACACACACAAAAATGATGAGTTCGATTTCTCTGTGAAAAAAAAATTAAAAAAAGGACAAGATTTTGTTGGAAATCTTAATTATTCTTCACATAATCACACTATTTCTCTTTTTCTTGTGTTCAAAAGAATACAATAACTATATGTGAGGTTCAGAAGTCAAACAATAGCTTCTACCTACATGTTAGATTTTTTTATGTCAATCAAAAAAGACCCTTTACTATCTGTCCATTCCTTTTTTCTTTCCATTATTATTATTATTATTATTACTGAGATGGAGTCTTGCTTTGTTGCCCAGGCTGGCATGCAGTGGCACGATCTCAGCTCTCTGCAACCTCCACCTCACAAGCTCAAGTCATTCTCTTGCCTCAGCCTCCTGAGTAGCTGGGATTACAGGCACATGCCACTTTGCCCAGCTAATTTTTGTATTTTTAGTAGAGATGGGTTTTTGCCATGTTGGCCAGGCTGATGATTAACCCCTTTCTCAGAAATTTTTCCAGGGGCTGGTCTCAAACCTCCTGACCTCAGGTGATCTGCCTATCTCAAATTCCTAAAGTGCTGGGATTAAAGGCATGAATCACCATGACCAGCCTCCTTCATTTATTTATTCAGCAAATAGTTTTGTGCAGTGGTTAATTTTCAGGTAATGATCCAAACACTAACATATAACAAAGATAAAGACAGATTCGGTACTTGCCTCACACAACTAATAATTCAAAAGGAAAGTCAGACATTAAACACAACTTACACATGTGAAAGTGATATAAAAGGCAGAGTATTGTGAGTCATGGAAAGTAGTGGAGCGACATAACCTAGTCTAGAGGAGCAAGGACATTCTGACATGTTTCCCAGAGATCATGATGTATAAACTGACATCTGAAGAATAAATTGGCATTGGGGAAAAAGAGGATATATCAGTGTTTTGAGAATAAAAAATTGGTTGTACAAAGATCCAGAGTCAAGTATTCAAAAAACACTTGGGAAAGAAAGTTCAGTGTGGTTGGAGCAGAAACAGCAATGAGGAAATTGGGCATAAATTGAAGCTAAAATGATAGGCAGGGCAAAATCCTAGAAGGAATTATAAACCTTGTTAAGAATTTTAGACTTTATCATTAGAAAAGGTAAAGTCATCCAAGGACTTTATTAAGAGGAATAACAGGGCAGATTTACATTTTGAAAGTTCAGTCTGGCTACAAAGAGAAGGATGGATTAGGGTATTGTAAAATGAATGTTCTGAGATCAGTTAGAGAGATATTACAATGAATTATATAACTAGCGATTCCAGATCAAGTTATTAAAATTAGTTTGGAATATATTTAGTGAACTTAAGGGTCAAGAAAAAGGGAGTGCAATTCAATGTCAGGCAAGCAATTTGTCCTTCCATAGGAGTAACAATGGTGTCACTGCTATTACCAACAATCACAGCTGGAGGGGCTTTGTCAAGATTGCTGACTGGTAACGCTAGTTTGAGAATTTTCCACTCCAAAATAATCTCTTATGTTTGGTGTCTTGAACTGGTGACTATATTTAGTTACTTTCAAAACGCTAGCCAAAACGGAGAGAAGAATATGAGAAATATATTATTCCCTCTTTAGCATATCTTTTCAGATATGTTCTATCCTCATGTAAAGTTAGAACCATGCAAATTTACAAATATAAGCTTCAATAACTCTTACTTTTCCATCATTTATGGGAAAATATTTGCATAGCAAAGACAAAAAATTGCATGGATTAGATAGATAGATGGATAGACAGGTGGATAAATATAGGACTATGCACATAATTTAAATATTTATATAGCTATGTTTTAATATTTGGTATATAGACAGATATGTACAGATATATATTGAGATATAGCTATATAAATATTTTAATTATTTAATATAAAAATGTTGCCTTTTCAGAACTTGATTTAAAAAATAGCAATATAGGGAAAATGCCTTAGATACTGGGTAAAAGACAAAAACAAGTATGTTGCATAATACTGTCAATTGCGTCCTTCAATATTTTCTTCTTGGCAGGAAAATTTTGATACTTGAAGAATTGATTTATTAAATCAATGATAATAATACATTTCTGTTGTTTTTTGGGATGCCCAAAAATCTCTAAGCTAAATTTAATGCTTAGACAGATCAGCTAGGTCAGCTAAGGTGGTTAGTATATCTCCATAACTTTTGCTTGTTTCCATTTTAACAACTTTGCCATATGCATGCATTTGTAGAAGTCACTCGAGCCAATTTTTAAAAAATTACTTACACTATGTATTTCAATAATAAATTTAAAATAGAAATCTTTATTTAAATAAATAAGTTAAAATAAAAATTCAAAAATAAATTTAAAATAGAAATTAAATTTATAATAAATTATATGTAGGAACATTGTGGTTCATTAATTAAAACAAGCTACAGAGGACTGCTTATATTTACTTTCTCCCAGCAGTGTATACAACTGTCTTTATAAACATTTTCTCACTTATTTTTGTTGTTTGTTTACTGTTTCTTTTATCTTTGGAGAAGATTGAAGTAGATATGTAAAAAGGATAATAAATAGGAATAGGGCAGAGAATGGAGCTGGAATGATGGTTGTAAACTTAGGAGATGGTCAAGAAATATTGTTTGTGCTTGATTAGATTGGCTAAAGAGAGGAAAAAATCTTTGAAGACTGCCAGTTTACTGGTTTATGAAAAATGCTCAAATCACTAATTATTAGAGAAATACAAATCAAAACCACAATGAGATACTATCTCATACCAGTCAGAATGGCTATTACTTAAAAGCCAAAAAATAACGGATGCTGGCAAGGTTGTGGAGAAAAGGGAATGCTTATACACTGCTGGTGGGAATGTAATTTAGTTCAGCCATTGTATAAAACAGTTTGGGAATATCTCAAAAAACCTAAAACAGAATTATCATTCAACCAGATACTTCTATTATTGGGTATATGCCCAAAGGAATATAAATAATTCTACCATACAGACATGCACACATATGTTCATCACAGTGCTATTTATAGTAGCAAAGACATGCAATCAACCTAAATACCCATCAATGGTAGACTGGAAAAAGAAAATATGGCATATACATGCCATGTAATACTATACACCTATAAAAAAGAATAAGATCATGTCCTTTGTAGCAACATGAATACAGATGAAGGCCATTATCCTAAGTGAACTAACATAGGATCAGAAAACCAACTACTCTATGTTCTCACTTATAAATGGGAATTAAATATTGAATATACGTGGACACAAGATGGGAAAAATAGACCCTGGGGGATATTAGGAGAAGAGTGAGGGTCAGAAAACTACCTATTAGATACTATGCTCACTACCTGGTGACAAAATCATGTGCACAACAAACCCTAGTAACATACAATGTACCCATGGAAAAAAACCTGCACATGTATCCCCTGAATCTGAAATAAAAGTTGAGAAAAAATAAACACCATGTAAACCAATCTATACACAAATAGGAAAAAATATACCACAAAATGCCTATATTAGAAAGAATAAATTTCTTTTTTTTTTTTTTTTTTTTTTTTTTTT
>NW_016107698.1:1937289-2114675 GCF_001604975.1 Cebus imitator
GTGACCGTGGAGCACCTCTGCCCGGGAATTTCCTAGTCTGTGGGCAATAAAAACACGGCGTCCACTCACCCTCTGCGCTTTCACTGGGAGCTGCAATCCTGAGCTGTTCCTAAACGGCCATCTTGGATCCACCCCCCCGAAAGAATAAATTTCTAAGAATCAAATACCTCAGCTTTCACCTGTAACCCTACATAAAGAAGAAAAATTAAGTCTAAAGTAAGCAGAATAAACAGAAGGTTAAGTATCAGAGTAGAAATCAAGGAAAAACCCTCAGAAAATCAACAGATTAACATGAAACCATAAGCTGATTTTTTTGTGATAGCCTAACTTGTGCTAGCCTAACTGACTCCATCTTAGTTGTGAACTCCATTTTTACCACTCCCTCCCTGCCATGTCTCCCTTGGGTGCATAACTGGGTCACGCGGATGCTATACTTATGTCACACTGACTCTGTGCTTATCCTACCAACATATAACCATTGTAAATACATCCTGCTTGGCAAGCACACCTGTTATTGTGAATAAGTCTCCTTGGACACCCCCTTGGTGACTGTTTGGAAATACCCTGGCCTGCAATCACGTACCTCTAACCTGCTCATTCTGCTTCTGTAAAATTCCACTTCAGCTAGGCTCCCCCTCCCCTATCTAAATCAAGGTATAAAAAGGAATCAAGCCCCTTTTCTCAGGACCGAGAGAATTTTGAGCGTAAGTCGCCTCTCAGTTGTTTGCAATAAAGGACTCAGAATCAGAACTCTGAGTGTGATGCTTTCTCTAACTCACTAGGTTACAACATTTTGAAGATCAATAATTTTGAAAAACCTGTAGCCACACTGAGAAGAAATACAATAGTGAAAACACAATTACTAACATCAGGAGTGAGAGAGGTGACAGCTTTACAGATTATTTGAATATTAAAATATTAACCAGTGAACATTGGGAACAACTTTATGCTAAAAAATTCAGTAACTTGGATGAAATAGACAGAATTATTGACAAACTACTGAGTCTCACCTAAGAAGAAAGATAATTTTTTGGGCCATATATCTAATAAATTAAATCTGAAATTGTGGAGATGCACAAGGAATCTTTGTGAGAGAACAGAGCTGTTATTTGTATTTTATTTACTATCTCAATTGTAACTATGGTTTCACAGATGGGTACACATGTCAAATGTATCAAGTTGTACACCGTATATGTGTGTAATTTATTGTGTATTCATAACTCAAGAAAATATATTTTTAAAAAGGAATAGATGGTTTTGATTCAACCTGCAGACATAGATCTGTTAATCACTCTCCCCTCAAAATGACTCTAAAATGATGATAGGAATATAAAAATAATAATGAAAACATCAAGGAGATAAGGGAGGACGTTATCAGTTGATGAGTGTGCATCACCTTTCTGGGGGAAGAAAGTGAATAGAAGAGCATAGACAGATAAAGCAGAGTGGAGAAGTTCAAAGCCCAGAGCAGGATTAGGAAAGGCAGCTGCAGCAGAGGTGGTAGCCTATCTGCTCTGTGGAACCCTAAAGAGCCTCCAAACTTGTTTATAGCAAATAAATGAATAAAAAATAGGAGTGGAGCTGCAAACATTATTGTTATTTGACATGCACTACTATTCTGCAAAATTATGTCTCAACTTCCTTCCCCATTCCCTAGTACACAAAATATCGACTGCCTGAGAGTCAAACACACACTTGTCACTTTCCCCTCATTCCCGTTCCTTCCTTCTTTTTTTTTAGTCCAAGTGGAATAAGGGGTAGGTTTCTTTGCTTACAAAATTCTAAGTTTTAATTGGTACAGGTTCATTTTTACATTATCAAATATGTGACTAAATTATAGGTATTGTTTTCAATTATAAATTATTTAATACATAGTAAAAATATGTAAATTTCAAGCTCATGCCACCTCTGGAGATACTTTTTAACACATCCAAATATTTATCTTAGTCATTGTACAGGTGAAGGTATTAAATGCCATGATATATTGTTTTATTTAAAGTTAAAACAGCAGTATGCAATTAATAGGCAAGAAAACAATACAAGACAACACACAGTTATATATTAGGCTTACTTTTGTGGAACCATTTTCAGAAATGATATAAAGTCATAATAGAGTTAAAGGCGATAAAAATATACAACATGTATTTTCCAAAATACAGGGAAAATGTTTTTATAGAATATATTTATTCATGATTTCTGCAAACAGCCAATTCATGTTTAAAATACAATGAATAATTTCAGTTTTTTCCACTCTAACTTTTCTAATATTTGCAAGAAATATAGTAATCATGGTTTGGGTTTTTCTTTCTACATGAATTTCCTGGGCAGTCTCGTGTACTTTTGACATGGAGTCTCAGTCTGTCACCCAGGCTGGAGTTCAATGGTGTGATCTCAGCTCATTGCAACTTTTACCTACTGGGTTCAAGTGATTCTCCTGCCTCAGCCTCCTGAGTAGCTGGGATTACAGGCATGCACCATCACACCTGGCTAATTTTGTATTTTTAATAGAGATGGGGTTTCACTATGTTGGCCAGGCTGGTCTCACACTCTGACCTCATGATCTGCCCACCTCAGCCTCCCAAAGTGCTGGAATTGTAGGCGTGAGCCACCACGCCTGGCCTCATGTGTATATTGACTTCTATTTGCAGACAAGTGATTCAGAAATTTAAGTTTTCACTTCATACTTCCTTTTTTGAACTATTTTATACAGTTTTATGTTAACATGTCTCACTCTCCACACAAAAAATAAATCCTTTATATTAACCACTGATAACCTACAGATCATATCTGGCAAGCTTTCAAATTAGTCCTCTTGGGGGATGTCTTGTGATTCATGGCAACATCCTGTCTCTTAGTAAATAAACTTATCTGAGTTCCTTAAATTTTTGACCTACTGATTAATATATGAAATCCTGATGTTAAAAAGGATGTTGATTTGTTTTTGCATCATGAAGTTTTACTAATTGTCATGTATGTAGACATTTTAGCCGGTATGTTGCAATCTGTAGTAATTTCAACCTCTATATAGTACCCTAAATGAAAAAGGACCACTCCAATGTAAGGAGTCCCACTACTTCTCATAAACTTTCACAAAACCCGTTCAACTTGCAGCCAACTCTAGACCATGCCAAGCTTTGCTGCCATACCTTCCTGGATCAATCCTCACATTTGGCTTCCAATAAACCTTTATAAATTTATTTCTGCTTCAACGGCCTTAATTTCAGTCAACACTCTTTTAGAAGGCATTTAACCATGTTTTCCTTTTATTTATATTGAGTAGAAGATCTACATTTAGACCTTTCTTTAAGTGAGCAAATAATAGCCAGTTTAAATAATATCTTCAAAAGAATCATGTCTTTAAAGTCATAATCATATTTAAATGGTACTTATGCTAATATCTAATGTTTTAAAACTGCGGTTTTTAAAGCAAATTCTATACATTAATTTATGAATATCTTATATCTCCAATTAACTCCAAATGTGATAAAAATATTTCTTAAGTTTCCTGCATATTTTTACTCAATTATCCTATTGAAGTCTTTAAATCCTTCTGTTTTATAAAAACTATTCAGTAATTCAATTACTATTCTGCAGAAGAAATGTTCAAGATCTTGGTTCTAGGTACTGTATCTATTGTCATCAAGGTGAATCTTTTCCCTTGGGTTCTGTGAAAGCCCTGTGTATTCTGGACATTATTTTGAAGGTAGCATCAAGGGAATATGACCACTTTTCATCCTGATACTATTACAAGCCTGGTTCAATCATCACTGTTCACCTGGATTAATATAGCACTTTCTTAAATATTCCCCCTATTTACACCTTTGCTCAATACTGTACTACCCCAGGCAATGTAAGTCAGGTTTGTCGCTAGATTCCATCAGACTCCAAGTGAAAACGGCCAAGGTTTTAGAATGGGCCAAGCTATCTCTCCAACTTCATCTAAAGCTTTCCCACTTTTCCATTTTCATTCAGTCACCATGTTGGCTTTTTTTTCCATCCCTCACATACACTGAGCAAACTCTCATCTTGAGATTTTTGCATTTCCAATTTCCTCTGCTTCAAAAATCCCTTCTCCAGACATCTGCGCCAAATGCCCCCTGTCTTCCTTCATGTTTCAGCATCAATGTCAACTTCTCATTGAGGCTTCAGAGTACTTCTAAATACAACTGGATTATTCACTTCTTCTCTTGTCAAGAATCACACCTCAACTCATTCATAACCCTAATCATGTTCCAATACATTATGTATTTTCCTCTTTGTTATTGTAGGTTACCTATCACTAGAATATACACAGAATGAAGATGGTCTGTATTAAGTTCTGTACCATGAAGAGTGTCTGGCATTTAGAACGTGCTCAGTAAGTATTTATTGAAGAAATTATGATTTCACATTTTTTCTTAACATAGCTCCACTTGTTAGCAAGTTCCTCCATATTGCTTTAAAGCTTCATGACAATTTCTCAAAGAAAGTAAATTTTACTTGAATGTCTGTTCTTACAAAATTACATTATATATCTTCTCTATGTACCTTTCAACAACTGCCCACACTCATGCCAGGCAAACCCAAACCTACTATTTTTTAAAATTCTCCTCATAGCTTTCTTCTTCTAATATGTTAGAAAACTATGATTATTTTATAATTCATGCAATTCTGCTACATTACACATTAAATCTTTACTTACATAACTATCAATTAATAAGAATTATGAATTGCATTTATCTCATAAGTACTGGTTTAAATGCAATTAAAACAAAAAGTTAGAACTGGGTAAAAATAAAATTTATCTTGAGTGCTTTGTGTTTATCATTAAAATGTATGAAAAAGGTAATTTATAAAAAGCACTGTGTTAATCTTTGTATCAGTGGTTTTAGGAAAATAAAAGACATTTTTGAGCAGAGGCTGATATGCATACGCTGGATTTGTTCAGCAATGTGTAGAATTTACAACTATGCAATTGTGCTAATAAAAAAACTTCAGTATTAGAATTCCTGAAGAAAAATACTTTACTTAGAGGATGATGCTCTCCATCTTTCAATTTTTTTTTCATATTGGAACAATTATTTTATAAATTGGTTTTCAACACTGTTAGGTCTTTTTAAGAAATAAAACTATTGATACAGCAAGAGTCTATTCTTGGGAAGTGGCAAAACTAGCTACACAACTACAATTTGGATCATAATGATTTCTTCATAAATGTCGCCTCTTACATTTTTCTTCCACTTTATATCCCTTTGATTTTCTCTATTTGCTCCAAGTGAAAAAAATGAATACATATAACAATAAAAATAATTACTGAATTATTTGAATAGTACTTTAAATTTTTCAGTGCAGGTTATGTTGCCTCATTTAACCTTAACTCTAAGTTTATACAGTTGGTATTTTCTTAGTATTTAGTTAAAGAACGTGAGCCTCAGGTTTCAAGATAGTACTGAGAGTAAGTGTCAGACATGACTTAAACCTGGTTCTAGATATAATTTTATTCCTAATTCTGTTATTCTAAGGAAGATTACAAAAGGTAATGTATTTTTAAAGTATTCTATCTAAATAACTATTGTTTATAATAATCTTGATTTACTTTCATAAAATATGAAGCCAGAAAGAATAAGAACAAAAAGTATCTATTGTATTAAAAATACTAACTTAAAAGTGTGAAAATATCCCAAGTAATAATTACGAAAAATCAGTTGTATTCTGAGTTAACAACTAACATATTTCTTCGCAGACTACATTGAATGCAAATATGATTTATTTAAGGCTATTACTGGGTTTGTTATTTGAATAATTAAATACTAAAGATCATAATACAGATATACAAAGAGGGTATAGCAAGATAGCCCCACCAATCATCCTCCCTTCAGGAGCACCAAACTCAACAACCATCTACACAAAAAAGCACCTTCATGAGAACCAAAAGTCAGGTGAGCACTCTGGTTTTAACTTCACATTGCTCACTGAAGCACCGAGAGGGTAGAAAACACAATCTACCCTGGGAAGGGTAGTAAAGGTAGTTGGAGGTGGTGAAGTAGGGACAGTTAATAGGCATAAAAAAATAGAAAGAATAAGTAAGATCTAGCATTAGATAGCACAACAGGGTAACTATACTCAAAGATAATTTAATGGTACATTTAAAAAAAACTGAAAGGGTATAATTGGAGTATAATTGGATTGTTTGTAACACCGAGAATAAATGGATACCTTACTTATCCTGACGTGATTTGCCCTAAGGTCCTAGACACCTTATTTACCCTGATGTGATTATCATGCATTGCCTGCCTATGTCCAAATATCTCATTTAACCCATAAATACATAATTTTACTATGTACCCACAAAAAATAAAAACTAATTTAAATAGAGATGCAATCATACATTCTGGGTGTCTAAATGTCTAAATGTATATATTCAACTAGCAGTGCCATGTGGATCTATAGCAGTGCCAGTGTGGAACCATAAGGCAACTTGAAGCAAAAATATAACTGTGTATACATATATAGTCATGGACATGCACTGAACAACATTTTGCTTAATGATGGGATACACTTATAGCAGTGGTCTCATGACTTTATAATACCATATTTTACTGTATCTTTCCTATGTTTAAACACATAAATACTTACCATTGTGTTACAATAACCTATAGTAACATACTGAAAAGATTTGTAACCTATGAACAATTGTTATGTTATATAGCCTAGGTGTGTATTAGGCTATATTATCAGGTTTGTGTAAGGTATACCCTATGACATTGGCACAATAATAATGTCAATAAAATAGCACAATAAAAATACGCCTAATAATACATTTCTCAGAATTTATTCCTATTAAGTGACACATGACTATATTTACTTACCAAGTACCCTCCAAGTGGAAAATGTTTGATCCAAGTGGAAAATAAAACCTTTTAATAAAAAGTTCTATTAAAAATCATGAGTATGTATAAAGCCCTGCATTGTCCATTGGGCTCACATATCATTGCCAACTCTTATAAGTCCACCTTGCCAGAACTAGACTACCAGGTGATTCAAATACCCACTGAAAAAAAATGCAGGTTCATAAAAATTCTATTTAAAATTTTGATATTTTCTTTATCATAATTTTTGCATTAATTTATATTTTTAATTGCATTAAAATACCCAAAAATGGTTAAAAATACTAAAGTATAGCTAGACTTTCACGCCTGTAATCCCAGCACCTTGGGAGGCAGAAGTGGGCAGATCACAAGGTCAGGAGATTGAGACCATCCTGGCTAACACAGTGAAAACCTGTCTCTACTAAAATTACAAAAAATTAGCTGGGCATGGTGGCATGCACCTGTAGTACCAGCTACTCAGGAGTCTGAGGCAGGAGAATTGCTTGAACCCGAGAGGGAGACGTTGCACTAAGCTGAGATGGTACCACGGCACTCCAGCCTTGGTGACAGAGGCAGACTCTGTCGCAAAAAAAAAAAAAAACAGAAAAAAGAAAAAAAGTTATAGAGGTTTATAACACTGAAGGATGATCATAACAATTTATTGTATAATTTCAAATAGCTAAAGAGCAGATTTTGAATGTTTCTGACACAAAGAAATGATGAATGTTTGAGGTGGTCGATATACCAAGTACCCCGATTTGATCATTGCACATTGTATACATGTGTCAATATATCACAGTTACCCAATTAATATGTACAATTATTATGTGAATTTAAAATAATAATAAAAGCAATAATAATAACAATAGCAACAATAATTAAAACAACTACCTTATATATGGTTGTCAGAGTCAAAGAGCAAATGGTTGCACAACATTTATAAAATGCTTGGCACATTATAAGTGTTTAATAAATGATTGCCTTTTCAGGAAAAAATGAAATACATTCTATTTTAATTACTGAAATTTTTGACACCTTTGGCCTTAAATCTGTCCTTCACCTTAATCCCAAACCCATCTTCAGATACATTTATGATTATCACTGAAAAAAGATTACTGAAAAGCTGTAACCACAGATTAAAAATAATATACCACAACAATAAAAATAAAACGCCATAGCATTTTGTTTGCATGAACATTTCTTTTAAAAGGCAAAGAGGTAATGAATTTTAGAGTCACACTTCCTGTATCTAGATGGCAACTTGACCACTTAGGAATATCAGACTGCCACTGTACAGGCAACAGTAGCATCCAAAGGGACAATAAAAGTAGAAAGAGCCATTTTCTGAAAAGCTGAGAGTATTCTTGAAAACTGTCATAAGAGAAGGATACTATCTCTCACCACTCCATTTCAACATAGTATTGGAAATATAGCCCACAGCAATCAGGCAAGAGAAAGAAATAAAAAACATCCACATAGAAAAAGGGGAAGTCAAACTATCCTTGTTTGCAGGTAACATGATTCTTTACCTAGAAAACCCCATAGTCTAGGCCCAAAAGCTCCTCCAGCTGTTAAACAACTTCAGCAAACTCGCAGGATACAAAATCAAAGTACAGAAATCACTAGCATGCCTCCACACCAACAACAACCAAGCCAAGCACCAAATCAGGAATGTAATGCCATTCTTAATTGCCACAAAAAATGTAATAGCTAGGAATACAGCTAAGCATGGAGGTGAAAAATTTCTACAATGAGAATTAAAAAAAAAAAAAACTTCTCAAAGAAATCAGGGATGACATAAACAAATGGAAAAACATCCCATGCTCAGGGATAGGAAGAATCAATATCGTGAAAATGGCCATATTGCCAAAAATAATTTATAGGTTCAATACTATTCCCATTAAACTGTCATTGATATTCTTTACAAAATTAGGAAAAATCTATTTTAAAATTCATATGAAACCAAAAAAGAGCACAAATAACCAAGACAATCCTAATCAAAAGGAATAAAACTGGAGGCATCGCTCTACCTGATTTCAAATTATACTGCAGGGCAACAAACCAAAACAGCATGGTACTGGTACAAAAACAGACACATAGACAAATGGAACAGAATAGATATCCCAGAAATAAGGCTGCACTCCTACTACCAACTGATCTTCAACAAATCTGACAAAAAATAAGCAATGGAGAAAGGACTCCCTATAAAATAAATGGTGCTGGGATAACTAGCTAGCTAGCCATATGCAGAAGATTGAAAGTAGACCCTTTCCTTACAGCATATACAAAAATCAACTCAAGATGGATTAAAAATTCAAAGATAAATCCCAAACTATAAAAATCCTGGAATACTACCCAGGCAATACCATCCTAGACATAGGAATGGGCAAAGTTTTCATGATGAAGATGCCAAAGCAATCAAAACAAAATCAAAAATTGACAAATGGGATACAATTGAATGTAAGAGCTTCTGCACAGGAAAATAATCTATCAACAGAGTAGACAGACAAACTACAGAGTGGGAGAACATATTTGCAAACTATGCATCTGAAAAATATCTAATATCCAGTATCTATAAGTTCCTTAAACAAATTTACAAGCAAAAAAAAAAAAACCCATTAAAAAATAGACAAAGGACATTAACAGACACTTCTCACAGGAAGACATACATTCACACAACAAGTATATGGAAAAAAAGCTCAATATCACTGGATTGTTGAGAAATGCAAATCAAAACCACAAAGAGATACTATCTCACATCTGTCAGAATGGCTATTATAAAAAAGTCAAAAAATAACAGATGCTAGCAAGGTTGCAGAGAAAAGGGAACACATATACTGTTGGTGGGAGTGTAAATTAGTTCAACCATTGTGGAAGACAGTGATTCTTCAAAGGGCTAAAAGGAGAACTATCATTCAACTCAGCAATCTCATTACTGTGTATATACCCAGAGGAATATCAATCATTCTACCCTAAAGACACATGTACATGTATGTTCACTGCAGCACTACTCAGAATAGCAAAGATATGGGATCAACATAAATGCCCATCAATGACAGACTGGATAAAGGAAATGTGGTACATATACACCATGGAATACTATGCAGCCATAAAAAGAACAAGATCATGTCCTTTGTAGGAACATGGATGGAGCTTGAAGCCCAGCTATCATTAGCAAACTAACACAGAAAACTACATACTACATATTCTAACTTATAAGTGGGAGCTAAATGATGAGAGCTCATGAACACAAAGAAGGGAACAACAGACACTGGGGCCTACTTGAGGGTGGAGGCTGGGAGGAAGGAGGGGATCAGGAAAAATTGGGCACTAGTACCTGGGTGGCAAAATAAACTGCACAACAAACACCCATCACACAATAACGAACTTGCACATGTACCCCGAATCTAAAAGTAAAAAATAATAATAATAATAAAAAGTGAAGAAGTATACAATATGGATTCCAGTGCATAGAAAGTTAAGAGAGCTCGCAAAGTGTAATAAGCCATTAGTGTTCTAAATTGGAGATGAGAGGAAATTATATCAGATAAGTGGATTCTGTGCCATATTTTTAATATGGCTATATTTTTGGGGCTATCCATTCCAACCTAACCTCTTTATATAAAATAGACCTCGTTTCTTATATTAATAACATTCTCTTTTCTCCACTTTGAGGCTTTCCTCTCTTTTAACATTATATTCTTCTTCTGCAGACAAAACTCTTTTTTTAAAAATTCCAATCTTACAACTTCGTTAGCTCACTGCTTTCAAAGAGTGGTCCCCTAAGCAGTGCCATCAGCCTCACTGGAGACATCTTAGAATGCATACCGCAGACCAACCATATCAGATAGTCTAGAATTGGGGCCCATTAATGTGAATGATATAGGAACTGAAAACATCGTGGTTAAAGCCACAGAGGATACTGGAGATGTAAAAGAAAAGGTGAAGGTACCTTGGTATATAAATATTTTAAATTTTCTAGACAAAATATATAATTTACAAAGGCAACATAAGATTGATAGAAATATATGTATAATGACATTTTTAAATATAACTAACATTTCTAACACAGAATTCTTACAAATTGATAGAAAAGCTGTGAATAGTTTTTTTAAATATAAAAGGTAATCATAAATAAGTGCAACCAAATGGCAAATAAAAATATGAAAAAGTGGGCAATATTACAAGCAATCAGGAAATGCTAATTGAAGTAGAAATAACATTTGACTCCACATTAATAAAAATAAAAAATATTAATTATAGGCAATAATGGGTTACAGGTAAAAGTACTCTGATATATCATTACGGATTTTAGAAACTTTTAATAATACAACATAAGCATCTTTACAATGATGTTTACTGCAGCATAGTTTAGAAAATATTTATGTCAATTGGAAGGTTATTAATGGCAATATTATGGATGCATTACATACTCTAAACTGGTGACCTGAATGATTTCTGTCACAGAGTTAGTAATTGAGTAAAACAAGATAAAGTATGTAGAAATTGTCCAAATGTTATAAAATTAACAGTAGTAAACCCTTCTGTACATACAGGTATGTGTATATATCGACACAACAATGTGATGGCCTTTTTGGAATGTAATATTTGTGGAAAAAGTCAGAACCAAAGGTAGAAATAAGCAAAATTTTAAAATGGTCTTTTAAAAGAAATGTTCATACAAAGAACGTTTGCTATAACTTCAATTATAGAAGTATAAATGTGTTTGATTGAATACAAAAATAAAGATTTGAAAGGTTAGGCACAAAAGTATTAATAGTTATAATATCAAAGTTGTGGGATTTAAGGTAAATATTACTTTATCCTAATATTTCCATGTATTTTTGACTTCCTTTTTACAATAAACATATTATTTCTACAATCAAAAATGTAAAATATTTTATATGGTCACACTGCTTTCTACATTAATTTTGGTTGAGCTTCAACAGTAACTTTGAGAACTTTGACAGAATGAACATAGGATATACTCCCCTTTGTAATAAAAGATATTAAATATATAGTTACATACTAAACTGGAAAATGGAACAATTATGAGTTTACGGCGGGTTGCAGAACTCCTGATACAGGGTGTTCATAGCAGGCTTCTCTCAGAGAAATGCAAGGGTAAATGAAAGTATACAACAGAGGCTGTCATAAAATTGTGTAACAACCCTAGTTAGGAAAGAACTGTCCAAACAGAAACAAACATGCAAATATGAGAAAATCTGAGGAACAAAGAGGACCTGACAAGAAAATGGGATAGCCCGAGAATTGTGAGAAGGGCCAGACTTGGGAAATAATGAACACTGAAAAAATGAGCTGGGCCAGATCCTTCAGGCCATGTGTAGCATTATAAAGGAGTTTGGATTCTATTTGAAGAGCAATGCTAAGTCAACAAACAGAATAATGGGGCAACAAATGAAACCAGTTTGTGTTTGGAAAGAGCATTTCAGTAGCTATATAAATACTAGGCTGGCATGCAGAAGTAGTGGAAGATACAAACCTGCCAAGGAGGTTACTGGAATATCAAAGTGAGAACCTATGGTGACCCGGAGAGAAGTGACATCAGTAAAAATGAAACCAAGCAGATAAATCCAAGATATGAATTGGACGTGGACCTGAAAAGACTTACTGATACAGTGGTGTAAAAGGGTTAGAAAGTATCAAGTATAATGCTCGGCTTTATCACTCACTCACCTGGATAATTCCTAGTCTTATTTATTGAGAGAAAGGGACAGAAAAGAAACCATTTAAGAGTCATTATGAGTGGGACAGACTGGCAGAGAAAACCAAGAGTTTTATTTCAGATATGGCAGGAGGTGCCTTTATAAAGCCTTCAAAATGACAGTTCAATACATGAATGAATGTAGATCTGACAAGAGAAGGCATAGTTTATTCATTTTTATAATTTCACAATTGCTAGAAACTATATTTTGTTCCACAAGTTCATATCCTTTGACTTTGAAATTTTACTTCTAGAGATATATAATTAGGATGTAAAAATGTAGACAAAATTTGCTGATAATAATGCTTTATATATAACAGCAAATAAACAATAGGTCAATGTCCTTAAATAAGAATCAAGTGGTAATGTGAAAAAGAGGATTAGAATTTAGTGACTTATTTGTTGTGAGTGCTAGAGAAAAGGAGTTATAATGAGTCTTAGTACACAGAGAGGCTGATGCATAAAACACAAGATCCAACTATATGTGCCCACAAGATAATCATTTTAGCTTTTGGACACACAGGCTGAAAGTGAAAGGATAGAAAAAGCTACTGCATGCAAATCTTAACCAAAAGAAAGCCTGGATAGATGTACTTGTATCAGACAAGACAGGTTTTAAGTCAGAAACTGTCACAAGATACAAACAAGGTCATTTTATAATAAAAAAAGGGTTGATGCATTCAAAGGATGTAATTGTAAATATATATGCACCAAGCATCAGAACACCTAAGTATATAAAGCAAGTATTAACAAATGAAAGAATGAGACAGCAATATAATAACAGTAAAGGACTATAATACCCACTTTCACTATTAGACAGATCTTCCAGACAGAAAATCAATAAAGGAACAGCAGATTTGAACAATGCAGACCAAATAAACTTTACAGACACACACAGAAATAGCAGCAAAATACACATTTTTCTTAAGTGCATACAGAACATTCTGCAGAATAAATCACATTAGGCCACAAACAATTATGAACAAATTTAAGGAGACTGAAATGAATCAAGTATCTTTTCAGATAATGATAGTATGAGGCTAAAAATCAAAATAGGAAAAAATGGAAAATTCACAATGTGTGGAAATAAACAGAACAGTCCTGAATAACCAATGGATAAAAGAAAATATCAAAAGAGAAGTAAAAAAAAAATCATGTGACATATGAAAATGGAAATACAAAATATTAAACTTAAAAGATGCAGCAAAGAGTTCTAAGAGAAAAAATCATAGCTACAAATACATACATTAAGAAAAACAAAATATCTCAAATAAATAAACTACCTTCATACTTTATGGAACTTGGAAAAGAACAAACTAAGCCCAAAGGTAGCAGAAAGAAGAAAGTAATAAATATTAGAGCCTATGTAAATGACACAGAGACTAGCAAAGCAACAGAATAAAACAATGAAAGCAATTTTTTAACAAAATAAACTTAATAAACCTGTATTTAGACTAAAAAATGATTCAAACAAAATTATAAAATTATAAATTAAAGAGGAGACATTACATCTGATACTACAGAAATACAAATAATTCTAAGAAACTACTCTAAATACACCAACGAATTGTATAAGCTATAAGAATGGAAACATTTCTACCAAAATAGAACCTAGCACAACTGATTCATGGAGAAATAGAAAATCTAAAGAGATCAATCTATGAGTAAAGAAATTAATTCAGTAATTAAACCACCTCCCAGAAAAACAAACAAACAAAAGACCTACGAACAAATGACTTCACTGGCAAATTTTAACAACCATTAAAAAAATAAAAATTAGGGATCCAAGATGGCCAAACAGCAACAGCTCCAGAGTGCAGTTCCCAGCAAGAACAATGCAGAGGGTGAGTGCCCACTGCACTTGCAAACAAATTTTCCTTGCCCACAGACCAGGAGATTCCCAGGCTGAAAAGCCCCATGAGTTTTCAGCATGGTGGTTTCAGCCAGTGCCAGCTTGGTGCACAGAAACTCACACAAATCTGGGCAGCCATTCAACTGGCACCTGTAATGCCTGGGAGACAGAGCCACCCATTCAACTGAAAGGGAGGGGGCAGACAGGGAGTCAAGCGATCTGGCTCAGCAGGTACCACCACCACAAAACAAGCAATCTGAAATGCTCTGGATTGAGAGTTTCGCAGCAAGCGCAGCTGGACCCAGGATGGTCCAGCTCAGTGCAGGGAAAGGTGACCACCACTACCATGGAAGTCTGCCACTACTGAGGCAGTTCACACAGTAGCTGGGCAGAGCCTGCGGCAACTTGGCAACACCTCTCCTGGCAGA
Organism: Cebus imitator; assembly: GCF_001604975.1. Classification (NCBI taxonomy): domain Eukaryota; kingdom Metazoa; phylum Chordata; class Mammalia; order Primates; family Cebidae; genus Cebus; species Cebus imitator. The sequence continues at coordinate 1,952,143 of NW_016107698.1, forward strand.
CTCTGATTAGACTACTCAGCGCGGGGCAGGGCATCTTTGAAAAAAGGCAGCAGCATGACAGAAACTTATAAATAAAGCTGGCCTTCCTAGGACAGATCCCCTGGGAAAAGAGGCAGTTATGAGGTCAGCTGCAGCAGACCTAAAGGTACATGACGAGCAACTCTACATGGAACAACGGAGGTCACAGCACAGCATTTGAGCTCCTATAAGGAGCAGACTGCCTCCTCAAGCAGCTCCCCAACCCCGGTATACCCAAAGAGACACTTCATAAAGAAGAGCTCAGGCTGACATCTGGCAGGTACCCTTCTGGGATGAAGATAACAGAAGAAGAAGAAACCAGCAGAAACCCTTACTGTTCTGCAGCCCCCACAGGTGATCCCCAGGCAAGCAGGGTCTGGAGTGGACCTCCAACAGTCCTGGCAGCAGAGGGGCCTCACTGTTAGAAGGAAAAGTAAGAAACAGAAAGAAATAACTTTGACATCAACAAAAAGGACATCCACTCAGAGACCCCATCCAAAAGTCACCAACTACAAAGACCACAGGTAGATAAAGCCAAGAAGATGGGAAGAAACCAGCACAAAAAGATGAAAACACCAAAAACCAGAATGCCTCTCCTCCTTCAAAGGATCATAACTTCTCACCAGCTAGGGATCAAAGATGAATGGAGAATGAATCTATTGAATTGACAGAAACAGGCTTCAGAAGGTGGGTAATAACAAACTTCTCTGAGCTAAAAGAACATGTACTAACCCAATGCAAAGAAACTAAGAACCTAGAAGAAAGGTTAGATGAGATGCTAACTAGAAAAAACAACTTAGAGAAGAATATAAAAGACTTGATGGAGCTGAAAAACACAGCACAAGAACTTCACAAGGCATATACAAGCTTTGATAACTGAACTGAACAAGCGGAAGAAAGGATATCAGAGACTGAAGATCAACTCAATGAAAGAAAATGAGAAGGCAAGATTAGAGAAAAAAGATTGAAAAGAAATGAACAAAGTCTCCAAGAAATATGGGATTATGTGAAAAGACCTAATCTATGTTTGACAGGTATACCTGACTGTGACAGAGATAATGAATCCAAGCTGGAAAACACTCTTCAGGATATTATCCAGGAGATCTTCCACAACCTAGCAAGTCAGGCCACCATTCAAGTCCAGGAAATACAGGGAACACCATAAAGGCATTCCTCAAGAAGAGCAACCCCAAGGCACATAATTGTTAGATTCACCAGGGTTAAAGTTAAGGAAAAAATGCTAAGGGCAGCCAGAGAAAATGGACAGGTTACCCACAAAGGGAAGCCCATCAGACCCACAGCGGATCTCTCAGCAGAAACCCTACAAGCCAGAAGAGAGTGGCGGCCAATATTCAACATCCTTAAAGAAAAGAACTTTCAGCCTACAATTTCATATCCAGCCAAACTAAGCTTCATAAGCAAAGGAGAAAGAAAATCCTTTATGGACAAGCAATTGCTGAGAGATTTCATCACCACCAGGCCTGCCTTACAAGAGCTCCTGAAAGAAGTACTATACACAGAAAGGAACAACCAGTACCAGCCACTCCAAAAATGTAGCAAATGGTAAAGACCATCAAAACAATATATATATTAAAAAAATGTGTCAACTAATAGGTAAAACATCCAGCTAGCATCAAAATGGCAGGATCAAATTCACAGATAACAATATTAACCTTAAATGTAAATGTGCTAAATGCCCCAATCAAAAGATACAGACTGGCAAATTGGATAAAAACTCAAAACCAATCTGTGTGCTGTGTTCAGGAAACCCGTCTCACATGCAAGGACGCAAACAGGCTTGAATAAAGGGATGGAGGAAGATTTACCAAGCAAATGGAGAGCAAAAAAAAAGGAACAGGAGTTGCAATCCTACTCTCTGATAAAATAGACTTTAAACTAACAAAGATCAAAAGAGACAAAGAAGGGCATTATATAATGGTAAAAGGATCAATGCATCAAGAAGAGCTAAGGATCTTAAATATATATGCACCCAATACAGGAGCACCCAGATCCATAAAGCAAGTTCTTAAAGACCTACAAAGAGACTTAGACTCCCACACCATAATAGTGGGAGACTTTAACACTCCACTGTCAATATTAGACAGATCAATGAGACGGAAAATTAGCAAGGGTATCCAGGACTTGAACTCAGATCTGGACCAAGCAGACCTAGCAGACATCTACAGAAATCTCCACACTAAATCCACAGAATATACATTCTTTTCAGCACCACATTGCACCTACTCTAAAATTGACCACATAATTGGTAGTAAATCATTCCTCAGCAAATGCAAAGGAATGGAAATCATAACAAACAATCTCTCAGACCACAGGACAATCAAATTAGAACTCAGAATTAAGAAACTAACTGAGAGCTGCATAGCTTCATGGAAACTGAACAACTGGCTCCTGAATGACAACTAGACAAACAATGAAATGAAGACAGAAATAAAGATGTTCTTTGAAACCAACGAGAACAAAGATATAATGTACAGGAATCTCTGAGACAGATTTAAAGCAGTGTTTAGAGGGAAATTTATAGCAATAAAGGCCCACATGAGAAGTGAGGAAAAATCTAAAATTGACACCCTATCATCAAAATTGTAAAAGCTAGAGAAGCAAGATCAAAAAGACTCAAAAGCTAGCAGAAGAAACGAAATAACTAAGATCAGAGCAGAACTGAAGGAGATAGAGACACAAAAAACTCTTCAAAAAAATCAATGAATCCAGGAGCTGGCTTTTTGAAAAGATAACAAAATATGTCTGTTTATCTGGCCACTAGCCAGATTAATAAAAAAGTAAAGGAAAAAGAATCAAATAGATGCAATAACAAATGATAAAGGGGATAACACCACAGATTCTACAGAAATGCAAACTACCATCAGAGATTATTACAAACAACTCTATGCAGATAAACCAGTAAACCTGGGAGAAATGGATAAATTCCTGGACACTTGCACCCTTCCAAGCCTAAACCAGGAAGAAGTCGAAACCTTGAATAGAACAATAACAAAGGCTGAAGTTGAGGCAGCAATTAAGAGCCTACCAACCAAAAAAAGCCCAGGTCCAGATGGGTTCACAGCTCAATTCTACCAGATGTACAAAGAGGAGCTGGTAACATTCCTTCTGAAACTATTCCAAACAATCCAAAAAGGGAGAATCCTTGCCAAATCATTTTATGAGACAAACATCATCCTGATACCAAAACCCAGCAGAGACTCAACAAAAAATGAAAAGTTCAGGGCAATATCCATGATGAATATAGATGCAAAAATCTTCAATAAAATACTGGCAAACTGATTACAACAGCATATCAAAAAGATTATCCATCACGATCAACTAGACTTCATTCCAGAAATGCAAGGCTGGTTCAAAATATGCAAGTTTATAAATGTAATCCACCACATAAACAGAACCAAAGACAAAAACCACGTGATTATCTCAATAGATGCAGAGAAGGCCTTCAATAAAATTCAACAGCCTTTTATGCTAAAAACCCTCAATAAACTAGGTGTCAAAGGAACATATCTCAAAACAATAAAATCTATTTACGAGAAACCGATAACCAATATCAAACTGAATGGGCAAAAACTGGAAGCATTCCCTTTGAAATCTGGCACTAGAAAAGGATGCCCTCTCTCACCACTCCTATTCAATATAGTATTGGAAGTTCTAGCCAGAACGATTAGGTAAGAAAAAAAAGGGGGGTATTCAATTAGGAAAACAGGAAATCAAATGTCTCTATTTGCAGATGACATGATTGTGTATTTAGAAGACCCTATCATCTCGTCCGAAAATCTCCTTAAACTGATAAGCAACTTCAGCAAAGTCTCAGGATACAAAATCAATTTGCACAAATCACAAGCATTTCTGTACACCAATAGCAGACTAACAGAGAGCCAAATCATGAGCACATTCCCATTCACAATTGCTGCAAAGAGAATAAAATACCTACGAATATAACTAACAAAGGATGTAAAGGACCTCCTCAAGGAGAACTACAAACCACTGCTCAAGGAAATAAGAGAGGACACAAACAGATGGAAAAACATTCCATGCTCATGGTTAGGAAGAATCAATATCATGAAAATGGCCACACTGCCCAAAGTAATTTATAGATTGAATGCTATCCCCATCAAGCTACCATTGACCTTCTTCACAGAACTGGAAAAAACTACCTTAAACTTCATATGGAACCAAAAGAGAGCCCCCATAACCAAGACAATCCTAAACAAAAAAACAAGGCTGGAGGCATCGTGCTACCTGACTTCAAACTATACTACAAGGCTACAGTAATCAAAACAGCATGCTATTGGTACCAAAACAGAGATATAGACCAATGGAACAGAACAGAGTCCCTGGAGGCAACACCACACGTCTACAACCTTGTGATCTTTGACAAACCTGACAAAAACAAGCAATGGGGAAAGGATTCCCTGTTTAATAAATGATAATGGGGAAAACTGGCTAGCCATGTGAAGAAAGCAGAAACTGGACCCCTTCCTGACATCTTACACTAAAATTAACTCCAAATGGATTAAAGACTTAAACATAAGACCTAACACCATAAAAACCATAGAAGAAAACCTAGGCAAAACCATTCAGGGCATAGGCATAGGCAAGGACTTCATGACTAAAACACCAAAAGCACTGACATCAAAAGCCAAAATAGACAAATGGGACCTAATTAAACTCCAGAGCTTCTGCACAGCAAAAGTAACAATCATTAGAGTGAACTGGCAATCAACAGAATGGGAAAAAAATTTTGCAATCTACCCATCTGACAAAGGGCTAATATCTAGAATCTACAAGGAACTAAAACAGATTTACAAGAAAAAAACAAATCTATCCAAAAGTGGGCAAAAGATATGAACAGACATTTTTCAAAAGAAGACAGATATGAGGACAACAAACATATGAAAAAATGCTCATCATCACTGATTATTAGAGAAATGCAAATCAAAATCACATTGAGATACCACCTCACACCAGTTGGAATGGCAATCATTAAAAAATCTGAAGACAACAGATGCTGGAGAGGATGAGAAGAAATAGGAACATTTTTACACTGTTGGTGGGAGTGTAAACTAGTTCAACCATTGTGTAAGCCAGTGTGGCGATTCCTCAAAGACCTAGAAATAGATATTCCTTTTGATCCATCAATCCCATTACTGGGTACATACCCAAAGGATTATAAATCATTCTATTATAAAGACACACACACACATATGTTCATAGCGGTACTGTTTACAATAGCAAAGACCTGGAACAAACCCAAATGCCTATCGATGATAGACTGGACAAGGAAAATGTGGCACATATACACCATGGAATGCTATACAGCCATAAAAAATGATGAGTTTGTGTCCTTTGTAGACAAATGGATGAATCTGGAAACCATAATTCTAAGCAAACTAACACAAGAACAGAAAATCAAACACCGCATGTTCTCACTCATAGATGGGTGATGAACAATGAGAACACATGGAGTGGAGCATCACACACTGGGGTCTGTTGGAGGGGGAAGGAAGGGACAGCAGAGGGTTGGGGAGGTCAGGGAAGGATAACATGGGGAGAAATGCCAGATGTAGGTGATGGAGGGATGGAAGCAGCAAACCACATTGCCATGTGTGTACCTATGCAACAATCCTACATGATCTGCACATGTACCACAGAACCTAAATTACAATAAAAAAAGAAAAAGAAAAAAAATTTATACCAATCTTTCTCAACTGCTTTCAAACAACTGAAGAATAAAGAACACTTCCTAACTTATTTAAGGAAGCCAGCATTACCCTGTTGCTAAAGATAAAGGCTTTACAAGGAAATAAAATTGCAGGCCATTAGCACTAATAAACATAGATGCAAAAAAACACAATATCAGCAAACCACATTCAATATTATATTAAAAAGATGATAAAACATAATTAAGTGGGATTGATTCCTGATGTACAAACGTGATTCAATATATGCAAAATCAATAATGTAATATACCACACTAACAGAATGAAGGATAAAAACTATAGGATCTCAATAGATGCTGAAAAAGCATTTATAATATTAAGCATTCTTTAAAAAATAAAAATTCTTAACAAATTAGGTATAGAAGGAAAGTATCTTAATACAATAAAGGCCATATATCACAAGTCCACTGCTAACTTTAAGCTCAACAGTAAAATGTGGAAATCTTTTCCTCTAAGATAAAAAACAATACAAGAATGCTCACTTGTCTTCAACATAGTAAAGTTTTAGCAAGAGTAATATACAAGAAAAAGACATTAAAGACATTCAAATAAGAAAGTAAAATTATCTCTTTTTGCAGATGACATAGTCTTACATTTAAAAAAACCCTAAAAACTCCAACAAAAAAATAGATAGAACTAATAAGCAAATTCAGTAAATTTGCAAGAAACAAAATCCATGCGCAAATGTCAGTTACATTTTCATACACTAATAATAAACTATCTGAAAAAAATTAAGAAAACAGTGTCATTTACAATAACAACAAAAAATACTTAATATTTTAAATACTTAGGAATAAATTTAACCAACAAGGTAAGAGATTTGTACCCTGAAAACTGTATACATTGAATAAGGAAATTCAAGAATATACAAGTAAATGGAAAGATATCTTGTGTTCATGGGCCGAAGAAGTTAATATTAAATTTTTTTTTTTTTTTTCCCATTTATTTATTTTATTGTATTTTAGGTTTTGGGGTACATGTGAAGAACATGCAAAATTGTTGCATAGGAACACACGTGGCAGTGTGATTTGCTGCCTTCCTCCCCATCACCTACATCTGGCATTTCTCCCCCTGCTATCCCCCCCAGCTCCCCACCCCCCCCGTCCCTCCCCTATTTCCCCCCAACTGACCCCAGTGTGTAGTGCTCCCCTCCCTTTGTCCATGTGCTCTCATCGTTCAACACCCGCCTATGAGTGAGAACATGCGGTGTTTGATCTTCTGCTCCTCTGTCAGTTTGCTGAGAATGATGGTTTCCAGGTTCATCCATGTCCCCACAAAGGACCCAAACTCATCGTTTTTTATGGCTGCATAATATTCCATGGTGTATATGTGCCACATTTTCCCTATCCAGTCTATTGTCGATGGGCATTTGGGTTGGTTCCAGGTCCTTGCTATTGTAAACAGTGCTGCAATGAACATTCGTGTACACGTGTCCTTATAGTAGAACGATTTGTAATCCTTTGGATATATACCCAGTAATGGGATTGCTGGGTCAAATGGAATTTCTATTTCTAGGTCCTTGAGGAATCGCCACACTGTCTTCCACAATGGTTGAACTAATTTACACTCCCACCAACAGTGTAAAAGTGTTCCTACTTCTCCACATCCTCTCCAGCATCTGCTGTCTCCAGATTTTTTAATGTTCGCCATTCTTACCGGCGTGAGATGGTATCTCAATGTAGTTTTGATTTGCATTTCTCTTATGACCAGTGATGACGAACATTTTTTCATATGTTTGTTGGCCTCACGTATGTCTTCTTTTGTAAAGTGTCTGTTCATATCCTTTGCCCACTTTTGAATGGGCTTGTTAGTTTTTTTCTTGTAAATCTGCTTTAGTTCTTTGTAAATTTTGGATATCAGCCCTTTGTCAGATGGGTAAACTGCAAAAATTTTTTCCCAATCTGTTGGTTGCCGATTCACTCTAATGATTGTTTCTTTTGCTGTGCAGAAGCTGTGGAGTTTGATTAGGTCCCATTTGTCTATTTTGGCTTTTGTTGTCAATGCTTTTGGTGTTTTGGTCATGAAGTCCTTGCCTACACCTATGTCCTGAATGGTTTTGCCTAGATTTTCTTCTAGGGTTTTTATGGTGTTAGGTCTTATGTTTAAGTCTTTAATCCATCTGGAGTTAATTTTAGTGTAAGGTGTCAGGAAGGGGTCCAGTTTTGCTTTCTGCACATGGCTAGCCAGCTTTCCCAACACCATTTATTGAACAGGGAATCCTTTCCCCATTGCTTGTTTTTGTCTGGTTTGACAAATATTAAATTTTTATATGACTTGAAGTGATCTACAGATTCAATGTAATCTCTATTAAAATTCTATTTTTTGTTTTACAGAAATGGAAAAAAACAATTCTAAAATTCATATGGAAGCAGAAAATATCCTGAATCGGCAAAGCAATCTTGAGCAAGAAAAACAAAGCTGGGGACATCACACTTCCTGATTTCAAATTATGTTACAAATTTTATCACAGAAATGAGATGTTATTAATACCAAAATATTGCACATTTGTTAGTTCAATCTACTTTGTAATCTTTCTAATCAATAAAATATCTGTCTTAGTTCATTTGTGTGACTAAACAAAATATTAATACCTAAGACTGGGTAATTTGATGTGTGCTGAAGGCTTCTCGCTCTGCCCCCAAAATGATGCTTTGAAAGCTGCATCCTTTGAAGGACAGGAATGCTGGGCCTCATGTTATGCAGAAGGCAGAAAGGAAAAATGAGACAAACTCTCTCTGTCAAGTCTTTTTATAAGGGGACCTAATTCCATTCAGGAAGGGAGGAGTCCTCGTGCCAATTATCTCTGAAAGGTCTCACGTCTTACCACAATCACATTGGCAACACCTGAATTTGAGAGAGGATACTTGCAAACCATAGCACTTCTCTACCTCTTGCCCTTCTGCCTTCTGTCACGTGAAGACAGCATTCCTCTTTTCCAGAGGAAGCAACATCAAGGCACACCATCTTGGGCACAGAGACATCAGGCCCTTACCAGCCATCATCTTATTCTGGGTTTTCCAGCCTATAGAACTCCAGAAAAATTCATTTCTGTTTTTTGTTTTTTGTACAAATTATCCAGTTATGGTATATTGTTATAGCAGCACAAATGGATTCAGACAACATCTGTCTATTATTAAATCAAAATTTTCTCTATTTTTGTCAAGTTATGATCAACAGGGAAAACTGACACAAAATTATCAGCATTATTTTAAAAGAATAAGCTTTATGCTAGTTAATATTTCTCCAACTTAAGGAGATACATAAAGCAGACATTTTTGAATATTTAAAATGATGAGAGCAGCAAGAAAATAAACCTTAGTGATTAAATACAATTTTACCATCACAAATCTTTAATAAATTGAATAATTGAATAAATCGAATAATTGAATAAATTGAATAAGTTCAATGAATTGAAATATCATTAGCTGCAATTTATAATCATTTATCATTTTCTGTTTCAAAATATTCTGAGTATTAATTATATCTCAGCATTATTGCCCAAATTTAGAAAAGTTCTATGCTCTCTTGATTTAGTTTTTCCTTGATTTTAAATTTCTAATTCAAGCAAAAGGAGAAGTAGGCAAAAAATAATAATCTAAGATTGTGTTTTAGAAAGTTCTTGCATGTGTTTGAACATTCCCAGTATCTCTGGACTCCATGAAAAGTCCCTGTTCAGAGTAATTCTCCCACACCATCACCTAAGTTTGAAATTGTTTCTTTATCTAATGAAATATTATTATCATACTTTTGTCTTTAGTTTTATTCTTGATTTTAAATTTCTAACTCATGCAAAAGGAGGAGTAGGCAAAAAATCAGAACATAAGATTGTGTTTTAGACCTTGTTTGTTCAAAAGCTTCGCAATGTTGAATAAACTAGTGAAATGTGTACTCTATTTTAACAATATGACGTATTTTCTTCAGTACTTAGACGTGGATACGTGCATATGTAAGCTGAGCTACTTGTGTAAGGCATATCTGGCAGAATACATTGTCTGAATAAGTTATACTGAGCATTGTAGAAATTGGTTTAAAATCCTCAGGAAATTCTTCAATCTAAAACTCATCAAATTTAATATTTTTAACAATTCAAGATCTCTCTCTTTCCTATTTTTAAAACTTTATACTGCTTTTATGTGCACTCAATTGTTGTTTTAATAATTTTGCCATCCATATTCTCTACTTATTTTATTAAACTGGTCATGCATATAATCTTATTAGTCCTTTTTGATATTCTTCAACCTTGCTTGTTACTAAGACATATAGGACAGATTGCAAAGAATCAGTTTTCCTTTAATAAATTTAGCGGTAGAACTAAATAGCTGCCTCCCTTTCAACTGGTTCATCTGATGGTAAGCTCTTGCCAAAACACTAAATGAAGGTGATGTGAGTAGTTTCCATATTATATGCATATCAGTTTTCCTTCACTTCCACTTTTTCTTTTTTGCTTGCAGGCTATAAAATGTATGTGAAGGTAACCTGTTATTCTGCCTTGACTCCAGGACCGTATCCCAGAAAACAATGGAGCAACATAATGGAAGCAAATTTAGTCCTTGAATATCCTCATTGAGAATTGGCTCCCTCCAGCCCATACCTCTTTTCTCTAATCTGTGACACAAGAGAAAAATACACTCTAGATGATGATGATGATGATGATGACAATGAGGACAACATTGATGATGTCACTTCATTTTAAGATCTTTTTGTTAAAGCAGTTAAGCCAATTCCTTAACACAAGATGTTTGTGTTATAGAAAATATACCCTATTGTAGTTCTATGATGTGTATATCCACTTTCATCTTTACACTGCCAATCTTCAAATAGTGTTCTCCACTATAATACATCCTGGGGTTTGTAATTGACATGGGGCATTGCGTCTGGTTATACTTTCTGCTTTTAAAAAAAGATACAAATGAAGTTTCATTTCATTCAAGAATCCTATCCCTACCCCTTATTTGTTCAACACTCAGTGTCTTTTGATTCTACCATGCAGATAGCATTGCAGATTTATATTTTGACTTTTAAAGGTACTTCCTTAGAGAAAGTCTTCCTCAAAGAGTATCTTTAAAGCAGAGTATAAAATTATTAATAATTTTAAAACATCCTATTGTTTTATGTTGTTGACAACATTTTCTAGAATAATACATTGATAATGCAGGGGCTTAGTCAATGTCGACCTTCATGTCAAATGCTATTCTGAAACAAATGAAGTCATAGAGGATATCTATATACTGGTTTTTCTTTTTCACTACTAGGTTTTAGCTGGGGTTGATGGGCTTTGTTTTATGATAAAAATGATATTATAGGCTACAGCCAAAGAAAAATGTATTGTAAAAAGCACACCAAAACTCTTTGTGCTTTTTCCATTCTTTTATAATCTATACCTGTGAACAGACATAATATTTTAACATATTTTATTATATCAAAATAGTTTTTTAAATAAAATTAAAATGCAGAAGAATTTGTTCTAAGTTGCATTTAGAAATAAGTGTTTTTATAATACTATTTCCACAAAAGTAACTTAGACTGAAAAGCACTTCAAAATGATATGATAATCATCTTGCAAATATTTATCAAAAACCTATTGTTTACTTGATAATTTATTCATACAAAATTCATCTGTGTATATATATCTAGGAATGACATTTTCTGGACTTAAATGTCAGATATGTGGCTTCATCCTAATGGAAAGCCACATCACTCTTGTTGTCATTGTTCGTATTGGTTAGTGTGCATGGTTGTTTTTTGAAAAAAAAGTTATGCATCTGTAAAAATATTAAAAATATATGCACCCCCTTTAAATATAACTGCTATTACATCATTCATTGAAATAAGTACCTAGTGTAGTGGTCTGATCAGAAGCAGCTCACAACAGCCAAGAATAAGTACGCAAGTACTTTTGGAAGTAGAAGCGCAAACCCAAGAACTGTCAGGCCTGACAGAGCCAGGATGCTTTCCAGGGATAGACCACTTGCCTCAGGTTGGCTGCAGAGGAGCTACTGAGATAACATCAGAAACTAATGAGTCCAAAAAAGCAACTTCCACAGCAGCAGTCCAACTATAGCAAATGAAATATTGGTCATTTAGCATCACTACCTTAAAAGGTGGAACACAGATTTATCATGCCCCAAAGGTGAAGAAAGACATCCAAGTAGAAGATCCTTCCCCTCCCATCCTCTCCCACCTTGGCCATGAAAAGCCCTCCAAGACAAAGAAGCTATATCAAGAGCTCTACTCTCCATTGTACCATGTTGTATTTCATTAATTAGAACTTTATTGTTTTAATTCTACTTTCCATAAGAGCTAGAAGAAGAATCTCTGAATCAGCCCCATTCTTTTTTTTAAAATATCTCATGAAAATGCCTAGAAATTATATGAGAGATTCAGTTTTAGGGCTGAACTAAACCAATGTTTCTCTGCCTCATTTAAATCAAGAAAGGCCACCAGTGTTTATAAGATATAGCCTGAAGGATTATGCACTAGCAAGAATTATGGCAGGTACTAACAGAAACTGAATTGGCACTGATTTGAAATTCAATATTAACCTTTTATTATCTAATGCAAATAAGCATCCATCAAAATCCAGCAAGTAAAATTATATATTCATATTTTACTAAGAAAACTAAATGTTTGGAAGCTCATTAACTACAAAAAATTACTTAGATCTTACAAAAAAATGAAATAAATAATAGATTCCATAAGCCTTCCTCAAATTGTGTAAAAACAGATTTATATCTTGATCCTGCCAAATAATAACTGCAAGACCATTAAATTGCTTTGAAAATGAGATATGTTATCTTCTGCATGATGTAACTTGCATAACAATATAAAAAGTTCATTAAAAAATTGTTTTGTTTTAGTTTTTGCTTGCTCTCTTTGTAGTTTATATAAACCCTTGGACTGATAGCATGCTCACATTCTTTATGTAGGACTGTGAACTAATTAGACTAAGCAGTGGACTCATTCTAAAAAGTCCATAAACACAGTACCAGAGCATCCATTACTTTGCTCTAGGACCACAGACACATCTGTCTCTGGATTTAAATCCCCATCTCCCCTAGGCTCAGAGGGGGACCTACTGCATAATGTTGATGAGATCATTAAAATTATGTTGACCTTCACATTTCAAAGCACTAAACAAAGTCTGAATGTAATGAACAGAGTTCAAAAGTAATGAGGAAAGGAAAGTGAACCCTTAATAATGAACACATTTGCTGTTTAGCACAAGCTTCCTTGGATAGAAATCAAGTTTTCATAATAGTTTTCTATTATATCTTTGACAGCACTATATACTGATAGTAATTTTTATATAATCAATTCCACCAAAAACATTCATTGAGATTTTACTATGTCTAGCACTGTTCTAAGAGCTTTGTGTATTAACTCACTTCATCTTCTCGTGAACTTACACAGTAGATCCTATTACTAACCGCTCTTAGCAAACAAGGAAATGGAGGCACAGAAATGTTATATAACGTAGCAAAAGTTATAGCTGCTAAATGTGGAGTCCAGACTTTATCCCAGGTAGTTGGACTCAAGAGAGCTCAACTCTAAGGCAGGCTCCCCTTTGAGTATCTTCTGAGAATTAGTCACTGTCTTAAGCACTTTGTACACAGTAACTCCTTATATTTTTATGAAAATATACTAAACATCATTAACCCAACTTTATAAATAATAAAAAAAGAATCAGTGGTATAGTAACTTGCCTGTACTCATATGAGCAATAAGCAGTAGATCCAGAATTAGCCTGCCTGACTCCAAAGCCCATGGTACTGACAAGAATATATGGCTCCTTTTTGGTATGCTCTAACATTGTAAGATATATCAGAGAGAGAAATCACAGCTATTTATGCATGCCAAACATTCTTTTGCATTTCAGAAATTAAATAGACTGTTTTGAACAATAAAAGAAAAAATAGGCAAACGTGCTAGGAATGAAAACAGATAAATTATTGAGACTCCAAATTCACAACCAAGTCTTTGGGATTTTGAGACCCCTCTGCCCTGCCTGAGTTTGTTCGGGAGGAGGAGGAGTTCTGGGAAATCTCCAGGCAAAGCCCCTGTGTATAGGCACTTCTAAAAGGGGGTGGGGAAGGGCAGAGAAAGGAACATAAATAATGTTTTTTATATCTGCCAAGCTTATTCAGCTGCATTCTGCTGAATGTAAAAGAATACCAAATGTGTCTCTATGTATAGTCAGTTGTTAACGACTCCAAGTAACAGGACAGTCATAATGCAAGGTACTATATATTTCTTAACTTTGACCAAGATGGTCAGCTTATCCCTATTACTTTTGACCTACATTCTGCAATTCTACATTAACTCTGCCACTGATGTTAAGATTTCTCTGCCTTGTTTCCTGTTGCTTAAGCTCCATATTAATTGTTAAATATCATTGTCTGCTATTTTCAGAAGGAACACACAGACACAAAATCTTATAGCATATTTAGTCAGCCAGACCAATAATAAAAAAAGCAGATTATAAAAGTGCATTGTTAATCAACTGTAAATCTAGAAATCAAATGGTATGTAAACAATTGCTGATAAAACTGCAATATTATCTTGGTTTTGGAGAGGATTGTTTCTTAAAATAACGTTCATCTGCTTGTACATCTGCTTCATTAAAACTCATGCATGCAGAGGCTTGCTCTAAGACTTAGCATCCTAATAACTCCCCCTATGCACAGTGTCATATGCTCATTTAGCTCTGTGCCTTACAAGTTTTGACTGGTGTTAATTTCTTTAATAATCAATCTGACTTTAAGGTAGGTGATTTTCATCAAATTCTAGGGTCACAGACCATGTCTTTTCCCCCACATGCATATAGAATTTTCCTTTTTTCTATTTACTTTCTGAGTAGAATTTTGACAGGGAACTGAGTTTCTGACGTATAATTGCTATTGTGCACTACGCTCCTGAATTTGACCCTCGATAGAACAAACAATAAGAGAATGAGAGCCCTCTGGTTTTCTGGTCTTTATTCCCATAGCAAGCTTAACCCCCAAGTCTGATTAAAGTTAAATTTGTCAAACAGCATTACATAGCAAAACTCTTTTAATACACATCCCCTGTAAAAATTAAAATAGCAAGCTACAAAGACCACTTGTGTATGTTACTGAATACAGGTGTATTTTGTCAAGTATTTTTAAAATATCATTGGCCTCCAGGTGCAGTCGCTCACACATGTAATTCTATCACTTAGAGAGGCCAAGGTGGGTGAATCACTTGAGGTCAGGATTTGAGACCAGCCTTGAAAACATGGCAAAACCCCATCTCTACTAAAAATATAAAAATTTAGGCAGGTGTGGTGGTACACGCCTCTAATTCCAGCTACTTGGGAGGCTGAGGCATGATAATCATTTGAACTCAGGAGGCAGAGGTTACAGTGAGTGGAGATCGCACCACTGCACTTCAGCCTGGGTGACAAACTGAATCTCTATCTCAAATATATATATTTGAGATATATGTGTATGTATATATGTATGTATGTATCTCATGGGAAGGTTTATGAACACAATAAATTGATTCCTAGTTGCCAAATCAATGGGATTTTGCTTAACTTCTAGGATGTATTTGAAATTGTTGAACAGCTCTTTTATTTCAGCATCATGCTTCATCTTAGAAGTTCTTTTCTCCTCCACCACTTTTTCTTTTCTTATCGTTTATTTCTTCCCTCCAGCTTCCTCTTAAATGTTAGTTTTTCTAGGATGCCATTCCTAGTCCTTCCATTTTCCCGTTTCATTTGTAAAGAGACAATCGTGTAATAGTGCTCACCTTAAAGAGTTGTCTTGAGAATTAAATGAGACCATGTGTGTAAAGTGTTTAATGTAGTGCTGGCACATAGTGGGCATGCATTAAGTATTCAGTGTTGATACTGGGTGGTATTATGGTTCCACACATCCTCCTAAAGAACCTGATTGACGTCATGACATCAAGTACCACTTATTAATGAACAGCTGCCATGTCCCTATATCTCTAGACTATAAATGTCTCTGGAATGCAGACAAATATATACAACGGACACCTAGACATTTCCAGCTGGATTCCTAAATCATGCCCACTCAGTCTGCTATATCTAATTTTTCATTTCCACCAAAATAAATGCAACCCAGCTCTATTCAGAAATATGAGAGTTGTCCTAGACTCTCTCTCTCAAATATTATACATATAATCAGTCTCCTAATTCTGTTCATTCAACCTCCAATACATATTCTATATTCATCCCCTTCTCCAATGAATTACTGCCATTAATGTAGTTCAAGATCTGACTAATTCTTGCCTGGATTACTGCTTTCCTTTAGATTGGTTTCTCAGACACTGTTTATTCCTCCTGCAATATATCTTCTACGCTGCTACCTAAGCTGCCAAATGCAAATCTGGCAATGTCATTCCTCTGTTAAATACTTTAGTGGTTCCCAATTATCTAGAGGATAAAGACGAAATTCTTTAATATCTGGATCTCATGAAGGTCACCACATATCACCTCTTTGCCTATAAAAAATTTTGAAGAGATTGAGAAGTAAAATGAATGAGGAATGGATAATTAAGGTGTCCCCTTTATTGCCAATGAAGCTATGCTGGAAATATTGTTTATTCTTGCAGTCAAGTACACCTCTTCATACTGAATCCCAAAATAGGAAAATTACCCTCCCAGACCCAGGTGGTGCTGAACTACAGCAAGTCTTCCCACCTGGAGAAGGTGCCCCCAGCTGGCAGCACACTCTAAGAGGAGGAATGGTAGAGCTGTAGTACTCTCATGTAACACCTCCTAAATTTACCTCTCATATGAGTCACTCCTCACAACCCCATTATTGTGGAGTGAGTAAACTGAATGTGTCACATCAATGAGTGCCTTTCACCTAGAAGGAAATGGATGTGTTCTACTCTAATGATCTGCTTCACACACCAAGGTCTTGATTATCTGACCTTCTTCTGTAGCCCCATCCTCTGACACCCTCCACCACCCACTCTGGGTTCTAATGTCAATTTCAAAGTGCATTTAATGGATGTTAAAAGGTTTTAATCTAAAAGAAGACAGTTAGGAAATTCTGTGATCTAATTGATTTGAAAAACACCGTATGAAATAAAGTTAAACAGCTCCTCACTGTGAATATTTTCAGATCCCTTAGTGCAGTAATAGGCATTGTAACTTTCCAAGAAGGGAGTAGAGTGTCTCCAGAGCCTTTTGAAGATTGTTTACTGAGGCACACTTTTTAAAATGCTGCTGTAGTAAAAGCATTCCCAATGGAGTTCTAAACAAATCTTATTCCTCGTGCTTCTAAGCCACTGGACATGTTGGTCCCACAGCCTTAACTGTCCTTCCCTTTTCTGCTTCACCAGATTCCCATGGTCTTTGACTCAACCCAAGAATCACCTCTATTTCTTTCTCAGGCTCTAGACCTTCCTCCTCACTTCCCTTCCTCTGTTTCTTTAGCAGCTTCTGGCTTTTAAAA
This sequence comes from Cebus imitator, assembly GCF_001604975.1. Lineage (NCBI taxonomy): Eukaryota > Metazoa > Chordata > Mammalia > Primates > Cebidae > Cebus > Cebus imitator. The sequence goes on from NW_016107698.1 coordinate 1,969,355, forward strand.
TCATATCATTTTTCACTCTGTATTATTGTTGTCCTTTTATGTCACTTTCTATTACACCAAATTGGAGATGCTATAGATTAAAAAATCATTCTTTTTTATCTTTGTATCTTAAACAGCTTGAAACGATGTAGGGATTTGATAAATAATCATAGAAAGAAGAATGCACTTAGACATATTTGGGTGTCAGTTGTAATTTAACAGGTCTTACAAAGCCTGCCACCTGCCTCCCCTCCTGGCTCTCCATTCTTGTCTCAACACTTGCCATATTTTAGCCATCCTGAACTTCCTTCAGTTCCATACTACTTCTTGTCTCTCTGGCCTTCCTATATAACTTTACCTCTTTCTAATATTCCCTAAACCTTCTGCTTACTTAACCACCTTATTTTTTATGCATTTTTGTTCTAGAGTCTCCCAAAGGAAAATGAGATGCTCTTGTACAGCTCTTATATTCTACAAATGCTATCACAATTATTTCATTTTATATCCTAGGTAAATGCAGAAACCACATCTGCTCTGCTCACTCATGTATCTCCATTGCATAGCACAGTGTCTAACACATTATACTTGAGCTATAAGTAGCCATTGAATGGATAAAAAATTAGTTATGTTTCTTATCCAGGCTTTAAGTATTGGTCTACTTGAAATTTCATGACATTTATTAAATCAACATCCCACTACATGTTCACTTTAAGGTAGTGTGATGGGTGCATATTTTTCTTCTCCATTCCCATTGCTTTGGTCCATGATTTGTTACTTTGCATACCTTACATGACTTACAAATCAATCTCTACCTCCTTTGTGTCATGCTGCTGTCTTTCTCTACAAATCACAGCGTAAAGGTCCCTCAGGTTAACTAGAGTATAAAAAAGGCAATAAAATGCTCTAAGAGCTTGTTTCTGTTGACATTAAAATAATGGGTCACACGACATCCAGAAAATTAATGTAGAAACAGCAGCCTGATATATTTCTTCAGAGAGCAAAACAATTACAGATACAATATGCAACTTTCTTTCCCAAGAGACTAGTAAAGTGCTTTTTCTCCATCACTTTTCAATATTTTATATTGTGGTGGGTAGCTATAGCTTTTATATCCAATTAGGAAAGTCATCAACGTGCAGAAAAGTAAACAGCTAACCAGTCAATTAAGAGACATGCGAGTACACAGCCACATACCATTGTTTTTCAAAATTGATCATATGTAGAAGGCTATGGAGCCTCCTTTCTCAACAAATTTGAAGGAAATTATATAATTATTTTCCTTGCACCTAGTGTTAATTTACTGGAAATTGTTTTGACATTATTTAAAAAGAGGAACATTTTTCGGTTAAAAGCCTTAATGGAGGTGAAACTAATAGGACACAACTTCCTGAAACTACAGTGGCTCCCCTAAAGCAAAAGTATGGTATTTCAATCAACTTTCAGACCATGGTTTTTTTTAATAATTTTCCTTCATTTATAAAACTGATTACTTTTTTACTATAATTTGCAAAATATATAAAAATAATCTGAAATCCCACTGTAAAAATGTTAAACACATACGAGGATGCAGTTTATCGATATAAGCATTTGGAATTTGTAGATGATAGAAAGCTCAGTATCAGGATCTTGAGAGTTTTCAACCTGGAGCCTTCCCACTTAGGAATATAAGGTTGTTCTATGCCAAACTTGTCCAGCCTTCAGCCTGTGGGCCACATGCAGCCCAGGATGGCTTTGAATGTGGCCCAATGCAAATTTGTAAACTTTTTTAAAACATTATGAGATTTTTTTTTTTTGAGATTTTGGTTTTTTTTAGTTCATTAGCTATCGTTAAAGTAGTTTATGTGTGGCCCAAAGCAATTCTTCTTCCAATGTGGCAGATGGAAGCCAAAATATTGGACACCTCTGTTACAAAAGTGTGAGTTAGATGAAATATTGGTTATCACTTTTTCCAAAATGTCTTCTTTGCCTTTCTCTTTGGCAAGGCCCTAATATTTCCTTCCTTCTATAACTATATTCATGTCTCCCTCCATCAGTGCAATGGGCAACTCCAGATCCTCCCCAAATTATTCCACCCTGGGTGTAACTTACAACTTGTTTTTTTAAATAAATATGATGATGCCAGTCTTCACATTAAACACTTTCAATTTTCTCTTACTATCAAAACTTTAACGTGCACAGTAGGTCTTTTATATTCTAGCGTCAGTTTCCCTAGATTCATTTTTGAGGGTATAAATAAGATGATAAAAATGAAAGTGCTTAGTATTAAAAATGATTATCATTATAATTATGATGATTAAAGTTAAAATTTTAAAGTATAAAAAATATTTTAATTATTAAGGTAAAAATATGCCCATTGATGAAAATTTAGAAAATATGAAAAAGTATAGACTAAAACATAACCCATAACCATCCAAAGTAAACCAATACTAACATGTAATAGCCTTTCAAAATATTTTAATATGCATTTAAATATCCTAAATTAAGTCAGTCAATTTGAAAATTTATGGTAAATAAAGACTTTATAGTATAGAAATAGATGTCAAAAGTGTGTAATATATACCAATTTGGTTATTTCCCCATCTCATATGTGTTGTCTCATACCTGGTAATTACCCAGAGAATGTGCATGGAATAGCCCCGGAGTTAAGAGTCCAAATATTGGACTGTAACTGTTGTAGGTATGGTATAGTCCCCTTCCTTGCTTTAGTTTTTTTTGTAAAACTTAATACCATCTACATGCTTCACATTTTTATTTCTTATTTTGGTTACTATTTGTTGCTTTCCCGCTAGAATGTCAGTTTCATTAGTATGGAGAATTTTGTACATTTTGTTCACTGATGAACATATCCCTAGTGCTTAGAACAGTATCTGGTAGATTTTAGATACTCAATATTTGTCAAATGAATGAATGAATGAACAAATGAATGAATGAATGTGTGTGTACCCCATCTAAAATGGGTGAAAGGATGTTCCTGGTAATTCTCAAAAGACAGAAACCTATGACATCTTAATGATGGCATGTTGGGGAAAAAATACAGACTTCTGGCTGCCAAGGTGCTTACATTGTTTCTGCTTGTTGCCATTCTGAAGTTTGGTTGGCAACACCTTTTAGCTCTATGAATTACTTTGATAATTGAGCAAGACAGCATTAACCTTAACATTACATCAGCTTAGCCAAACTTTAGATACGCTTCTTCCTGAAAATAGGTCCCTGACCTTCTTTTTCCTAAAGCATTTACTTTAGAACACTTGCAACTGTAAATTCTTTCTCTGCTTCTTGAGATGTAATTTTTTCTCCATTCTCTTTTCTATTTTACAACCTGAAAATGTCCTTCTCAAGCACCCAAGAGCTATCTCTTTGAAATATAATCATCAAGAAAGATAGAGCCCATATTCACCAGTCTGTTGTGGGGTAGGGGTCTAACTTCAAAAAGTATCAATTAAAAAACACAAATGGGCTAATCACATTGACAATCTCCCCACAACATTCTCTAGTACTTTTCCATTAGCTCAACCCAGAGCTTAAAAACTCACCTGCCTTTTGTTTCAGAGGAGTTGAGTTCATCTCCCTTACTGCAATAATTTTGACCTCTGTTACAATTGAATAAAACCTTCCTTGCCTGTTTAATTCTATCCAATGCACTTTTTCTTTGACAAAGTCTTTAAATAAATTGTGGGTTTAAATTAAGCAATTCAGATTTAGTTCTCTTTCTTCAGAAGAAAGGAATAGTAACTCGTTCAAAAAGAAACAAAGAACACTACTCAAATATGGTTTAGCTTCACAGGAACTGGTACTGAAACACTTCTTAGGATTCAAGGAACTCTATGGACTTCAGTAGTAGTGGAAAGCCACATAGACCTTCACTCTATTGCATGGTCATTTTTTTGTTTTTGTAAATAAATGTTTCTCTATTTCTATTGATAAGGGCTTTGTAAATAAAACACCTGCATTCTTTTCCATTCTACATAGCTATTTTCTACCTGATTATTTTTCCTTATTAATTCTCTCCTGCTTCCTCATGATTTGGGATGACCAATGGCCATTGATCATTATTCCATAAATTTTCTCCATTATTTCTCCTATTAACATTACAGCCTGATTCAAATATTTTTTTTAGCTTGAATTGACAAGAGAAAGACACATCATATTCTTTCACAAAAGCCAACATCATGCTTTGTAGGTCAGTCTATGAACTGCCTACCTTAGATCAGGGTCTCACCCCAAGTCCAATTACACATGCTCAAGAGAGTCAAGATACATGAAATTTAAACCTGTTTATCTACAACCACTGACTCAATCAGGCTAGGGGGCAGCATGTGAAAATGGTAGATATCGTGATGGATATTCTACCCTTGGATTTCCAATACACATATATTTCTTCCTATGCACAGAGTGCCAAGGATGGCCCTTACTTAACATCGCCCTCCTATGTGAGCTCATAAATCCATCTGCACCACTTCCAATCAAGGGACAACACAAAAGTATGCAAACCTTCATCTCAAAAAAAGTGTCATAATGCCATTTCAAGAGATTCCTGCCAATAGTCCTACTATAATCCTCAATCCAGAGGAGGCCCACCTCTCCTCTAGTACAGTGACAAACACCCAGGTATTCTTCTTCTCGTTTCTGAAATCAGTAGATGCAATGTTAAACATGATCACCATCAATACACACTATATATTTAGTAGCAATAACAAATAAATAACATATCCTACCTAAGTATAGGGGGAAAAAAAGAAATTTCAACCTCTAGATTTCTGAGTATTGTTTTCAGTCTGTGCCCCACTGATTCAAAGCATTTAAGAGAATCTGTAGACTGCCACCATTGTGATATGAATTCTCACGACTGTGGTGGAAATGGTGAGAGAACTGGGACCTTATTCCTTTTGCAGTAAAATGAATTGCTTCATAAGATAGTGAGATTGCCTAAGGTGTTTTGTTTTTTTTTTTTTGGAAACAAATTCCCTATGAGTAGTGGTAGCTGTAATATCATAACAGTCCACTTCAGGGTGGGATCGCCTAGCTTGCAGAGACTTCTGAAAATATAGGCTCAAATTTATTTGTTTTTATCCCTTATTACTCAGGTCTGAAGATCGTCTATGTGACTAAGTCTTCTACCATATTATTTTGAGTCAGATCCAAATCCCTCTTCATCAGGGCCAGGGAATTTTGGCAGCACATGACTCACAAAAACTTGGTGGGTTGCCTGTCAACACTCTCCACAGGAGCTCTGTGCTCCATAGTTAAATTAAACATCACAGCATGTTAGTCCATGCCTGTTTCTAGATTAGTATTCCCCTTCTCTGTCATAGAACAGTCTGAATTCAAATCTAATTCTCCCTCTTCATTGTTTTATCTTCTTAGAAAAGTCATTAACCCATTTGAATCTCTGTTCTGTAAAATAAATGACAACAATATTAATAAATCTACTTCATAGGATATGTCATGGGAAATGACCAAATTTAAAAGTATAATTTTGTATACATGTTTATGATAAAGTTCAACGTATAGAAGTTCCAATTAATTTAATGACAAATCATACTACCTCTAAGGCAAGAAAAGTTTATAAAAATGTAAATATCTTTATAAAGACTACTACCTAAAATGAAACCAAAAGAACCGAAAAAGAGAATATTTTAAATCCTGACAAAGTTGAAGGTAAAAAATGTGAATCATTTATATGAATTTAATTTGTAAAAGCACCATTCAATTAATAAAATATTTTTCTACAGTACTTATTCAAAAGTTCAACTGATAGCCATTGGAATACATATGTGAAAATTTCCTGTTTGACAGTGTATGTTCTTCAATACATAAACTTTCAAAAAAATCCCTAATTTAACATATAAAAAGAAAAATATATTGCCTAGAAATTTTAAGGAGACCTTTTCAGAAAGATATGCTGCATAAAGAAAATTTATAATAAAGATATGAGAACCTGTAAGAAATTCTCCAAAAAAAAATAGAAAGTAAAAAAGTTAGAAACTCAGAATTAATAAAGCTTTAAAACTACAGCCCAATCAGTCCTTCATTGCAGGGGAATTCACTAAAAACTAGATCAGTGCTGACATTTTCCTTTTTTTGGTGAGGGTGCTCAAAATTAAAATTTATTATTGTAGAAGTTATGAAGCATACCATGTACTACAAAATAGGCTAAATTGTGTCATATTAAAATGATTTTGGACTGGACAGAAACAAATTACAGGTTTTAGAAGCTCTCAAAGTTCAACCAATTTAGTAGAAATCACTCCGAGCAGTATTTCAAGAAGGTTTGCATTAATTCAAACATTTAATACAACATTTACAAATGTAGTCAGAAATATATGTTTTAAATTCTTGGATGATAAGACCACTAGCCATTATCAATGAGCAATCAAATTAACAAAATTTGTCATATAAGTAAAAAAAAAAGTATTAATTCAAAATGGCAGAAAAGTATCTTTTATAGAACAGATATCTAATGACCACCATCAGAGGTGGTATTCTAATGACTTATATGAAAAAATGGAGATGAGGTTTCTGCTGCTCTACCCTGTTTAAGAAAAAATGATTGAGGGAAAGCGAGAGTAGAAGCAGAGAAATCAGTAGAAGGTTATTATAGTGAGCTAGGTGATAGATGATAGTGTTTTGGACTAAGGTAGTCATAAAAAGATGGAAAAATTAAAAGATTCAGGACATTATTTGAATGCATACTTAATAGGATTTGCTAATGTGGACAGGAGTAAGAGAAAAAGAGGAATCATGGAAAACTCTTGTGCTGTGGCTTCAGTGAGTAGCATAATGGCTCAACACTGCTCACCAAATGGGGAGGTCAGGACGACAGGACTGGTAGGGGAGGGGAATTCAAGTTTAGGAGTTTTATGTTTACCAGCATCAAGATGATACTTAAACCCATAGGGCTCAATGAATTACTAAACAAAATAAATTGAGAGCACAATTTGAAAACTTGGGACTGAAGACTTTGGAGAAATGATTTAGAAATATCCATTTCATTGATATCCTCAAGGCAGGTGACATAACATATATTATGAAGTTGAAAAAGTGAAGGTATACACATAAATATGTAACTGGATTACCAGTTCTAATATAGATTATTTGATTTATATTTATAAAATAATTGTAACAGTCATAACAATTTTATTTGTATGCAAATATATTAGAATTCTAGGAGAATAAGCACTAGCAAGACATTTTATCTCACTTGGAAAAAAGAAAAGTCTGTAATTACAATGATAAAATGTATATAATTCTAAAATGAACAAAGGACACTGGGCATTATTAAGTTTTAGCAATGTCAAATCTAAACACCATTTATATTGAAAAATAATTAGAAAATATTTGGAGAAAGGACTTCATCTTCCAAAGCAGAAGTAAACAGGGAATGAAAATAAGTGCAAAGTTCTAAATTTTTATCCCAAGATATAAAATGCAACCAAATAATTTTCTGTAATAATGATAAGATAGCTGAGGTAGCCGAAAGTAGAAAGTAAAATATGATCCTGCAGACTGTTAACTTCTGTTGAACTCACCAGTTATAAATTGGGACTGTTAAATGAAAGTCTGGTACACTATGAACTGAAATGGGGACAAAAGGATCACAAAAGGTTGACAATTCAGGAATCTTCAACTCTTCTCTAAAGTGTTCTTTCTTGTTGCAGATATGTTAATATTTTGGTTTATTATGTTTTAAGTCAAGAAGTATCATAAACCCTCTTACAAATAATAAAAGGATTTTCAAACATTTGAAATCTAATCAACTCCATCTTATAAACCATGGTTTTTCATTATTTTCTTTCCTTTTGTATTTAATTAAAAATAATTGTTTTCATACTTATTATTACTTTATACAAACAGTAATTATTTTATTTATTTATTTTATCTTGATTATTTGCCTATGATTTTTGTTTTGCATCTCAAACCTGGAATCTGGGATCATTTCTTCCCAAAATATGTATTTTAAAAGTTTCTTTGGTTAACGTGTTAACTATTGCATGCCTAAAAATATATTTATTTTGCCTTCATCCATGGAAGATATTTTTGACAGGTATAAATTCTAAAGTTCACATTAATTTTTCTCAAAACTTGAAAGATTATTAATCTATTGTTCTTTGGTTTTAATTTTACTCTTGAGTTATCCACTCCCAATGTATTTGTCATTCTTTTGCAGTTGATGCGTATTTTCTCACTGGCTGCTTTTATGGTTTCATTCTGTTTTTGTTCCTCAGACTCACTAAGAAACACCTAAATAAGAATTTCTTTTGAACCTGAATAGTTAATGCCATAAATTTATTTTCTGTTACTTCTGGAATATCATCCCCCATTATATTTTTAAATATTGCCATTCTACCATCTTCTTTATTTTGTCCTCCAGAACTCCAGCTAGATATTTGTTACAATTCCTTTTAGTATATATACTTCTTAACCACTCTTTTCTATTCTACATCCTTTTATATTTTGTATTACATTCTGGTTAGCTCCTGAAATGCTATCATCCAGTTTCCTAACTCTACTAAACTTTATCTTTTTCACTTAACTATTGAGTTATTTCTATGATTACATTTTTATATCTAAAATTTATAGTTTTTAAATCCACCAAGACATTATTGATCATTTCCTGTAATTGTATCAGTTCCATTTTATTTTTATCCCTTTATATGTTTCAGTCAAAGTAATTTATATCTTAAATTTGATGATTCCAACATCTGAAATCACTGGAGGAAATAAATCTATTGTGTTTCCCTGTATCTCAACCATGGTTACTCGTCCTCTACCATGCTTAGTAATTTTGTTTTCTAATGTAAACTCATTTTAAAATATAATATGAGAGAAGGTTTGGAACTAAAAGAAAGATGTTTTCTCTTGAATTTCAATTTGCATTTGCCTTTTCTGGTTTTAGAAGGTTTTATCAACCTGGGAACATTTTTGTCCCTTCAAGGTTTCACGCTTAATGTAGGAATTTCAAAGTCAGCTTCTCTACACTGATGGATTCCCATGGACTTATCTTCCTATAACACCACTGAAGTATGCACTTTCCTTCAGGAAAAACTGCCTTATTTTATCATTTTATATTATTTTAGGCATCTTTAAGCTTTAACTTATTTTAACAATTCTTGAAGTGCAATTAACTTTCTATTTATCACAATTTACCCAGGATGCAGTGTTAGTATATCATAAGGACCCTTTAACAGTTATGTTATCAGGAAAATTTATTCTACAGCACTGCAAAAAGAACTAAAGTTTTATCTTGAAACAGTATTTAATTACATATAAAAGATTTTATTCTATATGTAACAAATAAGATAGTGAACTCCCAACAGAGATGATACAGTTCTGGCCATCAGAAAACATTACTATTTCACATACTAAGATCACTCATAGTCCTGATTCATCATAGGTTTGGATATTTAATTGCTCTGTGCAATAATTAAAAATCTATTTCTTAAATGCACTCTGATTCCTTGATAATATAAATTTTGTAAGAAAAATAAGTATGTTTATTAAAAAGAATCAATAGCTTTGCAAAATTATTGTAATACTTATTTAACAGTTTCAGGATTACTTTACATTCTTTGAGTAATATTTAAAAACACCACACATGGAAGTAAATTATTTTGATCAGAATGATATGAATGGAAATGTGGGCATATTTAACAATCAACACTAGAGCATATTTGTACATATTGAGTTTGAGGGGACTTGAGTGTGCTAAATGTGTTGATGTAGGTCCCCTTTAGATAAAAAATGAATAGGTTTCTAGAGATACACTAAAATGTCAGATGTCAGATTTTGGGGACCATTTTCACAATCTTGGCTGTTCCTCTTAGACAATCTGTAGGCTTGAAAAACTCACTACATTCATAATGGTATGCTAGGTTAGCCCAAACTTAGAACCAACGTCATGCTCACTTCAAAGAATTAAGATTCCAAACATCCTTTGGAATACTGTAGAGAAAAGAATATGAAGGCTTGATGTTAGAAATTAAAGGTTAGCTATACTATAGCTACAATAGCAGGTGGAACATGCTGCAATTCAATTGAGTTGCCTGTTTCTAGTGGAGCAAGGATGCCCCAGGAGCAAAGGCCAAGTAACAGCTATTAACTATTACAAACAAGATACCTGAGTAATTAAAGTGGTTTGACTTGTGAGTGATTAATTAGTTACAGAGCCCCTAATTTAGAATCAGATCCTAAGACTGACAACAGATATTAGGTTTGTTTTGTTCATGACTATATTCAGGATGTCTAGAAATATGCCTGCTACCTAATAGAAACTCAATAACTATTTATTGAATGAATGCGTACATGGACACACCAAAACCTCATTAACAATGAACCCAACAAAAAACTCCAGGTTTGTTAAAAACTGATGGACCGGCCGGGCGCGGTGGCTCAAGCCTGTAATCCCAGCACTTTGGGAGGCCGAGGCGGGTGGATCACGAGGTCAAGAGATCAAGACCATCCTGGTCAACATGGTGAAACCCCGTCTCTACTAAAAATACAAAAAAATTCAGCTGGGCATGGTGGCGTGTGCCTGTAATCCCAGCTACTCAGGAGGCTGAGGCAGGAGAATTGCCTGAACCCAGGAGGCGGAGGTTGCGGTGAGCCGAGATCGCGCCATTGCACTCCAGCCTGGATAACAAGAGCGAAACTCCGACTCAAAAAAAAAAAAAAAAAAAAACTGATGGACCAAACAGCCAAGATTGTGAAAACATTCACCAAAATCCGACATTTTAGTGTATCTATAGAAGCCTATTCATTTGTAATCTAAAGTTCTTCAAAATTAATGATTGATTTGAAGTAAAAAGTAAAATATCACAAACTGATTAATTCTGTATAATTATGAATATAGAAGAGAGACACCGTGTACATTTTTGCTTATGTAGATAAATATAGCGCTATATATGATTTAGTATCAATTTAATGTGATTTTTATGTTTTATTTCTAAGCTTTTTCATAAACTTATGAAAAGAGTTAAAGGTATTTACCCTAATTATACTACAGTTTAGTTATATATTGTAATGTTAAAACAAGGCTGTCTTCATGTAATTCTATACCCGCCTTAAATCTTGTAGTTAAATATTTCAAAGAAACTGTCTCCCGTCCTACCCTTCACAGGTTACCTGTGGAAAAAACCTGCAGTTTATTTTATCTGCTTTTACTTGAAGCTTTTGGGAAAATACCATACAATTGTGGCAAAGGACTTTATTACTGATTATTCCCAAACTCACTTTTCTCCACAGATTTTTCTCATCTCCAAACAGCATTCTTTATTTGCTGTAATCAGTCTTCCAAATTTTGACACCTCTCCTAAACACAACCTTCTTTTCATAATGTTCCCTGATAACCACATTTGTTATCCTTTTTCCCTCTTCTCTACTCTCTCACCAAATAGACTTCAACAATTTCTTGACAAACAAATTAATAAACAGACACATTCAAGTGAAGGACTAGTGGTATAATAGTTGAATATGAATGTTCCTATGCATTTTATGTAATAAATTTTGTTTCAAAGTTAAGGAGTCTTTTTAAAACTTTTGTCAATGGGTAAGACTATCCAATTTTAAAGAAATAATTACAGTATAAATTTAATTTATGCACATGAATAATATGTAAAACATATGAAAGATTCAGTGTAGGCCCTGAGAGCTATAAAATTTTAAAAGAGATTGTTTCCATTCCTTCAGAATATAAAATATAATTGGACAAAAGGTCAGATGAAAACTTTTATGAGTGCTCCTATAGGACCTTTACTAATTGATCCTGTCCATTTTCTATGTTATATTAATAATACATCTGCTGCTCTTCATTTGCCTATTATAAATCTTTTATATTTTCACATTTTAGAGTTATTGTTATTTGAAAATATTATACATAGAGACTGATAAAAAATCAACCACTGAAATAAGCTGTACTTATGAGGACTTGGGAAATTTCTAAACACAGAAAATATTACAAATGGTTGGAAAAAAATCTGACTTAAATGGAATCAACATTAATAGGCAGGAAAATTGATTATGTGCTATGATTTACTGATAACTCAGAATATAGGTCCACACAGTTATTGAGCTAACCTTTCGTAATGTTCTGTGAACATGTATATTGACAGTGTAAGAACATATACATTAACACAGTTTCTTCCTCTTCATGGAACATAGAAATCAACATCAAATGCAACTCTTATTCTTCCATTAAGTTAGTTACAACAGCATTGATTTCTACATCATTTATATATCACTGAAAATATTGAATATTAAAATCAGTCACAGTAGGATTTTATAAGATAATCAATTTTTATGTGGTCATTACATAGTTAAATGAAAATGAGATAACTTATTTACAAACTAAGGACATTTCTACTCAGTAAATTGATTCTACAAAATCCATTAGTAAATACCATGTGTGATCTGTACAACGTTGAGATATTTAAAAATAAAAATAATTAACAACATTGACAGAATATTTTATTAATGTTCAGAAGTAAAGACTTTAGGAAACATGTTCCTTTTATGGTCTTTTTTAAAACTTAATATTTCCAAAAGAAAACAAAAAATTTAGAAGACCTAAAAAAGTAACTTTATATTAGTTAATGACAGGAGACAAGGCACAGGAATGTGTGGCATCCTGCAAAGGAATGTGATAATGACCACTACACATTCTGTCACCAGTTATGCCTACTCTAGGGCTTCCTGCCATTTCATCTTTTGATAAACTTCTTTTCTTATTAAAGTTTGCGATTCTACACGCTATGGTATCTTGACAACTGAAATGGCTGAATCTTTGAATTTTTAATACTTCTAACATGAATCTTGATATGTTACTGTAATTTTTTAAATTGAATTTAAAAAATTTATAACAAAACTCCTTCTTTCGCTAGATAAAAATTCAATACCCCATTGTAATCTCTCCTGCTTTCACATGACTTCAATAAATAACAATGTTACAATACATCAATCTGTTTAATATTAACAGATTACTTAAGCCATCAAGGCTTTTTTACATTTAATGTTTTGTAGAATAGTCATCTGCAAGCTCAAGGTTTTATCATTTGCCAGCAGTTACTAAGCAAAAATCAACAAGGTTATGTTTGAGGAAGAATGAATTCTTTCAGATCGCAATAATAAATGAGAAGTACAAAATCTCTAAAGGGAGATAGGCTCAATCTATATCCTATCTCTGCCATTTATTTTGTACTTCTCTTCATATTATTTATTATTTCGGTAGGGTGAGCTATATTGTGTAAAGTGTGTGTGTGTGTGTGTGTGTGAGAGAGAGAGAGAGAGAGAGAGAGAGAAGTGACAGACATTTAATATAGGCAATATAGAGAAAGTGTTGAAATAACATGTTGTTGGCAATAAATGGGAAAAACATGTTTGTCAGCGTTAACAGACTATTCTGTATGGAACTAATTGATCCTCATCTTGAGGCGTTTATGAATTTATATTCCTTTCCATTTTAGAGAACTGGATCTTGTTGAAATTAATGTAATGAGTAAGATAATGTCACACCAAGAACTCAGAAGCGCAAACATAACTTTTGATCTCTCTGAAAATTATTCTGCAATTCAAGCTCCAATTCCAACTAAAGATAGAGAGCATCAAGTCAATTCTGATCATCACAGTCAGTTGAGGTACAAGTTAAAGCTGCACAGTTCCCTTGATCTTTTCTCAGAGGAAGCTTTGACATTAACTGTCTACAGAGGACAGGCTGAGTCTTCCAACATCAACAACTTGTGGAGGAGGACTTTGACCCCTACTCTTTGCTTGCATCAACTCTTCCTCCCATTTCTTCTGGTCCTTAGGCTTAGTTGTGATATCATTTGTAGCTACATCTTCCATCTACCATGAGACACCTTCAAGCCAAGCCCTACAACTCCACGGAAAACCTCACCTGCCCTCTGACACTGCTCTATGCTGCAGCAATCTAGGTGGCTGTTCCCAGGCTCTCTATGCCTATGCATGCCAATTAGTCAGTGTATTACTCTGCTATGAAATCTTGCTCACATGGCACAGGGAAACATGAAACGAGGACTGCACTGGCTTCCTGGGTTCTCTTTCTGCCCTCAGATCCCTAAATAAGTCTGAAGATTTGTTTGTGTGGCTAGAACTCAATGCAATAGAAACAGAAACAGGTTCCTTCCTGAGACACAATTCTTTCACAACACCTACTCTAGTTAGTTGTTATCCTTTCTTCAGCCAGTCCTATGAGAGAGTTTATCATCTATCTTTGTGATGTAATAAGCATAATGAAACCTATTACTTTTTCTGTTTTACTTTGAACTTCTGCTATCACCTTCCTTTCCCATGTCAGGGCTTTAAAGCTAAGGCCTAGTTTGAAAAGAAATAACTAAAAAATAAACAATGGAATTGCAGGGATTATTAAAAAAAAAAAAAAAACAGGTGTACACCTTCACAATATCATCCTTTCACAACAAGAATAAGAATTTGAATGAAAAATTATGTTAAAAGAGGACACTGTGCCGACCCATAGCTGCTAGATTCTCTCTTCTCTAACCTGTTAATTTAAAAATTGTTATTTAAATGATGCATTCATTGGAAAGTTCAATCCATCTTAGTAAAGCCTCCTAAAATATATCATAGTTAATTTGCCTTATAAATAAATCACTTATTGAAATTCATTGGTTGATTCATTCACCCAGGCTCTATCCTGAATCCCTTATTGCCCAGGATCAATCAGGGATGATGTAAATCCAAAAGTGAAGCCATATTCCCTGATCTCATGCAATTTATAGTTCAGTGTGCAACAGTCCCCAAAACAGATAGTTAGAAACATGTTATGTTTGTGTTTCCTTGGGAACACCATAGAAGAGCACCTAGCCAAAACCAAGGGGTCAGGGAAGATTTCCTGAAAGACATGGCATCTTGCTAAATGTTAAAGGAGGAGCAGTGGTTAACCTAGAATAGATTAAGGAAATGCTATTTCCACTAAACAGCCAGAGCAGATAAAGACTCCGACATTTGTGCAGTAAGTTTATCTGCACCGCAGAGATGGTAAGAAATGATATTTGCAAACAGAGCAGTTACTCACAAATGAATTTGCCTTGTTTCTTCTGGGTTGCTGGTTACGATCTTTGACAGGAATTCAGCAGGAAGAGAGCCAATGGTCACCAGTGCTCACTGGATGAGGCATTGGGGAGAGGGCTTAGATTACCTCTGGACTGCCACATGCCTGACTTCTCGTACGTCAAAGTTCTCAAATTGTACTGCACTTGGTAAACTCCTTCACTATATTCAGTGTAATAGTAGGAACTCGGGTTCTAAATGAAAGTTGTTGATTCAAAAATTGAACAAGGAAGAAGAATAAAGATTCTCCCTCTGTGTTCTTGGATTGATTAAAGACCAAGAAAAACTGGACCTTTTGTGCCTTTCCTCATTCTCTGGGTCAACTAACCTATCTGGTAACTACTGGGAAAAAGAACGAACTTTTTAAGAAATAATCCTAATTGATATTTTGAGGGGTTTTTTTGTTTTTCATAATGATGTCCAATTTGAAATATGATAGAGATTATGTTTCACCTTTTTTTCCCCAAGGGCTTCAAGAACAAAATGAAGAATGAGTTCATTATCATAGAATCATAATTATGGCAGAAACTCTGAAAAGTTCTTCATTTCACTACCTTATGGAAGACACACATGTCCAAAGTAACTTTCCTTCTTATTATTTAATAGCTTCTACCTAGAGCAGAGATCCTTCTACATCCCAGCCTTACAACTGTTTTGTATCAAACTTTTCCTATGCATATGCTTTCCCATTCCAATTCACAGTAAGACTTTAATTTGATATATCTTTTTTAAAAAGGAAGTAAAAATATCAATAATAAAGATGTATTCTTCTTGTTCACATATTTTATTAACGTAATGAATTATAGTTTGCTAAGCCCACAAATTTACCGTAAAAAGCTACCTGTATCTTCCACATTAATTGAGATACTAAAAGTAATTACATATGTAATTCAAATGATCATACCACATTTCATATTAGTGTTTTACCTTTAAAATTAAATTATCATTATTTCTAAAACTACAGAGTCACTGAGATCTAAATTAACTATGAAAATAAGTACTTGCCTAGACAGGCATGAAAAGCAGAGAACCGATAACTCAGTAAGAATCAAATACTCCCTTATGAATGCTTCCGTTGCTTTTGAGTTGCTTCTTCAGATGTTTGGGTAATAATTAACACCTTCTGAACTATTTTATCCTCTGCAAGTATAAAAGTTAGATTTTAAGTGAGAGATAAAACCTATATCATCAAGATGCTGAAAGCTAACAGCCTACACTCTATCATAGATTTCTGAACAACTAAGTTTTATCCATACATACTACTGACTTTGTTAGTTAATTGCTTTGCTATGTGTTCTTTGTCTTAGTCCACTAACTGGAGTTATGGAATGCATTGGTACTAAATAGGAGGTGTAACATTATATAACTTTTAACTGAAAAGTTGGATCAGATCTAAATCTTAGTTTTAGGATGCTAATCATTTTTAAATTGCATATATATATATACACACACACATATTAGATGTTTTTGATACAGGATGACAAACATTTTTCTCCTTAAATATATTGCTTTATTAGGGAAAGGTGAACATCATCAAAATACACACTAGCAGCACATGTTTCATACTTACTTAGTAAATCAACCATGAAATCTGCTAAAGCTAAAGAAGTATCTACCATGAAATTTGCTAAGGCAAGGAAAAGATTATTTTGGGATTTATTTTCAAAGATTTTCATAACTTAGGTAGTTATGTTATAGAACAGCAGTGGTATATATTTGATTTGTCAAATATTTTTTTCCCTCTCAGTATATTTGATTTTATATACCATATAGATATATTTATTACCATGTTTATCAAATGTTCTAATAGACAGTAAAATATTTCATTGTTATTGCCCAAATTCAATATATACCTTTTACTGCAACTTACATTGACATGTGGTATACGAGTAGTTTTAACGACCAAAATAATCGAGAAATCAGACTTAGTTTTGTGTTTTTGTTTATAAGTGGAAAATGTACATATTGGAATAAACATCAAGTATTTTAATGACCTAATTCCAAGTGTGAATATTAATAAACACTATAATCCTCAAATTTCCTGTTAATAATATCACAGAATATTTTGTTTGTTTTCAAGATTAAAAATGGAATCTAATTTTAAAAGGTGAAACTGATTTTTAAAAGACAACTACAAGTCTGAACAAAGTTTTCTGAAATTCTTTCAGAATTTCCTTTGACTCTTTCCCTTAAGAATACCGTCAAACTAGAAATGCAGAATATAACAGTAAAAGTTATATTAAGAAGCAAAGCAGCTGAAAGAACATGTATTGGTGTACACTATTACTCTTTTGTGTTGCTAATGACATTTTATGAAACTGGAAATTGTATGCCTAAAACATCAATCTATACAGATCTCATCCCTTTTTCAAAGTCACAGCTTCCTGATTTTATTTCTAATTTGATATCCACATTTACTATTGCAGCATTGATGAATAACATTAATCAGTAATCAGTAATTTGACATAGTCAATAATTACCTTCAAATACTTTGCATTTACATTTTAAACAAATTAGTCACACAGTTCACACTAAATGATACGGTTAGTAGCCATTTTTCCAATATATTTTATGGACACTTTTAAAAGTAAATATACTTTTTTCAATACAAGTTTATATATGTTTCATATTCAAACACTCTAATGTTTGGTATTCCTAACCAACCAATGGAAGCATAAAGCAGAAACTAAAGTGTTTTTTTAGACAGCAATTTTGAGATAGGAACTAAACCAGATACTTCTGAGTGCCCTACCATTAGAGCCTCCAGGGAAAATATGAGTCAAAGGTTAAATCACACACAACAAAAAGCTTCCCTATTCTCTCAATATCCAAGACCAAACATTTCCTGATTATCAGAATTGAAGTCCTCATGAGCTTTGGTTACCTGAATCAACATAATTATACAAAACAAAGAAAAAATTTTAAATCCACTCCTCTGTGGAATACGTATTTTTTAACTTTAAAAGAGGTTCTATAATAATCAAAGGAAGCCAAATATTTCAGGTTATTAATCAGCATAAGCACCACACCTAGTAGAAAATGAGCACGAACCCACAGAAGTGCCTGAAGGGAAGAGAAAACTTGGGTGAAGGGAACAATCCAGTGAAAGTGGCTCATGCTTTGACTTTTCCATGATTGGGGATAATTACATTTACCTCACGGTAATTTATTGTAACATCTCAAATTGACTGATATACATAGCTAATGGTAAAATACCAATCAGTACTTTCTGTTTCTGCCACTGCAGGAAAGATGGAGGTTAGAGTTTGAGTCCAGGCTGCTTAAAACAAAAGTTATTATTTTAGAAAGAAAATGAGTCTAGGGACTTCACAAGGTTGAGGATACAAATCAAAGTTATTAGATATACAAACAACAGGAAAAAATCACGCATACACAAGAGAAAAGACAATGTCCCTTGATACTAAGATGTCACAGATGCTGGAATTAGCAGAAAGGGATTTTAAAATAGCAAGTATGACCACTGTCAAAAATTATTTAAAAACATGTTTATAATTAATGAACAAAAAAGAAATCTCAGCAGAGAAATGGAAAATGTAAAAATCAATCAAATAAAAATTATAGAACTAAAAACATAATATCATTTTTAAAAATATACTTCCATTAGGGATTTGAAGCTAATTAGATTTACAAAGAAAAAAAAAACCCAGTGGATTTGAAGAGAGATCAATTATACTGTTCAATTTGGAGAAAGCAGAAAAAAGATTCAGAATGGTTTACTAGAACATGAGAGATTTGTAGGACATTATCAAAACCATATCTTTCATGTAATTTGAGTCCCAAAATGAGAGAAGAGAGGAAATGGAACTATATATATATATATAATATATGAGAAATAGAATTATATATATATATATATATATATATATATATATATATTATACACATAAGATACATAAGAAATAGTGGTAAGAAACTTCCACAATTTTTCAGAATACATAATTGACAGTTTTAAGAATCTCAGCAAGCACCAAATAGGGTAAATTTTAAAAAAAATTATATCCAAGCATATCAGAGGCAAACCGATGAACTTACAAAATGGCATCAAAATCTTAGAAGCAGCACCCCAAGACACAATACCTACATATAAAAACAATGCAAACAAAAAATAAATGCCAAAAGAAACTATAGCAAATGTTTAAAGTGCTACAATGTAAAACTGAGAACTAAAAATCATAAATCCAGTGAAAATATCCTACAAGAATGAAGGGAAACAAAGTCAGTTTTTAAATAACTAGCACTAAGAATATTCATCCTCAGAAGACTAAAAATATAAGAAATGATGATCAAAGTCCTTTTTAATGAAATGAGGTGATACCAAATGAAATCTCTGGTCTTAGAGAGAAAATCAAGAGTATCAGAAGTTGAGTTGAGGTGGTTAAATACAACTATTTGTTTTCATAATTTGATAACGTACCACTATTTTCAACCAAAATTGTAATGTGTGTGTGTGCACGCACGCGTTTGTGTGTATTTCAGCGTTTTAAAACAAAAACAGAAACAAACTAAAACCTATGCATCATAAAGATCTACAAATCAAAGAAACCCTCAAAAGAGATATAAAATATTTTACACTGAATTATAGAAAAAAGCATATTATAGAGATACAGCTACAGCAATGTTTAAGAAAATATATTTAAATGCTTAATGAGAAAAGTTAAAACATGTAAATCTGACATATACAATTATATCATATAAAGATGTACTATATAAAACGATAGCCAAAGGAGAGCGAGAGAAAACGACCTACATGATTGCAAGAATTTTACATTTCCTGGCGGAGTGGGGAAGTTAAAAATGTGTTTTATGCTTTGGAGCAACCATTTTAAATGTTCCAAAGTAGTATAATTATAATGTGAATAAATTAGAGTAAAAATTTTTTTTAAAAAAAGCAATTAGAAAAAAGTCAGAAAACAAAAACCAAAAAATAAAAAAATATGAAAAATATCAAACAAGTAGAGAAATGGTAGACAAAAATCCTAGCATATGAATAATTTCATTGAATGCAAATGAATTAAAGATTCCAATTAAGAATGTAGTTTTTTTTAATATTTAGAAAAGCAAGACATAACTATTCTGCAAAAGGCACACTTTAAAAACACAGATTAAAAGGAAAAGAGTGGACAGATATATATTATGTAAACTAGGTAAGAAGGCTGGAGTTGCTATATTAATATTATACAGGAACTTCAGGCAAAGAAGAATATTTCATAATGATAAAATAGTAACTTCACAATACATAAAATCATAGATATGCGCATATCTAACAGAGCCCCAAAGTACATAAACAAAAAAATGACAAAATTAATTTAAAGAGAGCTAGACAAATTTGCAATTGTATTTGGATAGTTTAATTATTCTTTATCAGAATTTTTGGTTTTTTTGAGACAGGGTCTTACTCTCAGGCCTAGGCTAGAGTGCAGTAGGGTGATCTCAGCTCATTGTAACCTCTGCCTCCCAGGCTCAAGCCATTGTCCCACTTCAGCCTCCCAAGCAGCTGGGATCACAGGTGTACATCACCATACCCAGATATTTTGTTGTTGTTGTTCTATCTTTTGTAGAGATAGTGTCTCACCATGTTGCCCAAGCTGGTCTTGACCTCCTGGGCTCAATCAATTCACTTGCTTTGACCTCCCAAAGTGCTAGAATTACAGGTGTGAACCACCACAGCCAGCCTTTCAGAAATTTTTAATTGACAACCAGAAGAAAAATAAGAAATGAAATAGAAGGGTTTAATAACATTATTATCCACTGTGACTTGGCTGAAAATTATACAACACTATATTCAAAGCCTTCAGAGTATACATTCTTTTCATGAGCAGATGGGAAATTCACCAAGATGCACTATATATTGAACTATAAAATATGTCTCAATATATTTTGAAATACTGAAATTGTGCAAAATATGTACTCTAACCATATGGGATTATTTAGAAATCAAGAACAATAATGTAGCTAGAATAAAATTCAAATATTTAGCAATTTTTAAAAATCACTGATATGGTTTGGCTATGTCCCCACCAAATCTCATCTTGAATTCTCATGTGTTGTAGAATGGAACTTGTGGGAGGTAACTGAATCCTGGGCACAGGTCTTTCCTATGCTGTTCTCATGATAGTGAATAGGCGTCATGAGATCTGATGATTATATAAGGGGGAGCTCCCCTGCCCAAGCTCTCTCTTGGCCTGCTGCCATACATGTAAGACATTACTTGCTCCTCCTTGCCTTCCACCATGATTATGAGGCTTCCCCAGCCACATGAAACTGTAGGTCAATTAAACCTCTTTCTTTTGTAAATTTCCCAGTCTTGGATATGTATTTATTAGCAGCATGAGAAGGAACTAATACAATCACACTGCAACAAAATATCCATGGGTCAAAAAAAGAGAAAGGAATGTTTAAATATTACAAATTTACAATTCAATAAGAACATAACCTAAATTATGGATAGAGTTAAAGCAGTGCTTAGAAAGAAATAGGTATCTTTAAATGCTTACATTAAAATAGTAAACTCTAAATTCAATGACCTAAAGCTCCATCTTGAGAAACAAAAAAAGGAGAAAAAATGATCATAGCAAAAATTAATAGAAAATAGATAATATATATAGAAAATTAAGAAAACCAATAGTTGAGTCTCAGAAATGACCAACAAATTTAATAAACCTCTAAGCAGACTGATCAAGAATAAATGAGACAACTGAATAAAAAAGACAATTTCTTAAAAGTCACAAATTACTAAAACTCAATCCAGAAAAAAAATCAATAACCTGCCTACTGATTGGTAATAGATAAATACATAGACAGAAATAGACATAGATAAATGAAATTTAACTTGTAGTTAAAAATCTTCCCACAGAGAACTTTGGCCCAGATGGCTTTCTGGTAAACCCTACCAAACATTTTAGGAAGAAGTATCAATTTTACTAAAATTATTTCAGGAAATTGAAAAGGTGGGAATATTTTCAACATATTCTATGAAACCAGAATTATCCTAACACCATCCACAAAGATATTACCAAAAAAGAAAACTGTCGATTTATATCCTTCTGAACATAGCAAAATTCTTAACACCATATTAGGAAAGCAAATTCAATAATATATAAAAAGACAATATACTGTGAACAAGTGAGGCTTTTCCCCAAGGATACAAAGTGGTTTAATATTTGAAAATCAATCAGTGTAATTCACCATATTATAAACTAAAGAATAGAGATTATATGATTATATGATTATCTTCATAGAAACAGAAAAAGCATTTGTCAAATTCATTATTCATTACTGTTCAAAACTCTCAACAAACTAGCAAAAGAGTTCTACCTTAACTTGATAAAGCAGATCTGTGAAAAACCTGTGAAATGGGAGAGTTCCCTGACACCCTTCACAGAAGGTGCAATGGAGGTGTGGCTTATCTGTTCACCAAGCCCTGCTCAAACCCTCAAGGGAGGGGGAGCATGTAGATGGGCAGGTGCAGGACCCGGGGTGAGGACCCCTGGGCTCTGGCCCCACAGCAGCTTCCAGAGTTGGGTGTCTGCAACTCCCAAAGCCTAAGTGGGCATGTGTTACAGTGCGCTCTTTTAGCCTTACCATCTGGGATGGCTTAAGTGTTGCCCAGTTCAGTGCCCTCTTGGTACCCATGTCCTTGTTCGGCTTCCAGGAAGAAACAGGTCGCACATGTGCTTGAAGGATGAATGTAGGGGTTTTACTGAATGGTGGAGGTGGCTCTTAGTGGGATGGATGGGAAGCTGGAAATAGGATGAAGTGGGAAGATCATCTTCCCCGGGAGTCTGGCTGTCCAATAGTCTAACTCCTCTCTGACCATCCCCAGCCAAACTCCTCTTCACATTCAGATGCTCCTTCTCTCAGTTGTGTTGTTTTGCCATGCTTCCGCTCTTCCATTTGTTTCCTCGTATAGCTGGGGATTTGGGATTTATATGGGTACAAGATAGGGGGCTATGAAGGCAAAAAGACAACTTTGGGGCATGAAAAGATTAATGTCTATTGCCATTTAGAGCTGTGGGATTCCAGCATTGGGAGTGAGGCCTTTGCTGGAGAACCATCCTCTTCTTCCTAGCGCTTCCCTGCCTCCTGTTCATATCACCTACAGCTCAAATACTTAATGATAAAAGATTGTATGCTTTTCCCTTAATATCAGGAAATAGGAAAAAATGTCTGTTATCATCACTCTTATTAAACATTGCAGTAGAGGTTCTAGCTAAGACATAAAGTCAAGAAAAATTCATATAGAGAGGGTAAAAAAGAAATAAAACTATCTTTATTCACAGAAAACATAATTGTCTATGGAGAAAATTTAATGACACCTACAAAAAAATCCACTGGAATTAATACGTGATATTGGTAAGATTGTAGAATTCAAGATTAATACACATAAATCAACTTTATTTCTATATTTTAACAACAAACATGCAGATATTGAAATTTGTTTTAGTACAATTTTAAATGGCATAAAATTTATAATAATACTTAGGGATAAATCTGACAAAAGATGTACAAGACTTAAACATTAAAAACTAAAAATCATTGCTGACAGAAATTAGAGAGGACCTAAAATAAATGGAGAGCTATATTGTGTTCATGTGTTGAAAGCCTTCACAGTGTTAATATCTCAATTCTCCCAAAATTGATCTACAAACTCAATATCCCTCCAATCAAAAATACCAGCAGGATTTCTAGCAATTGAAAACCTAATTCTAAAACACATATGGAAATTTGAAGGACCTAGAATATCCAAAACCATTTTGAAAAACAAGAGCAATTTTGGAGGACAAACATTATCTATTTATTATAAAGCTATGGTAAGCAAGTCAGTGTAGTCTTGCTGTAAAGACAGGAAAATAGATGAGTTTGCTTCACTATTTGTTTCACTCATCTATTTCCCTGTCTTCACAACAAGACCCCCAAAATTGACTCAATCATTTACGAACTACCAATTTCCCACAAAGATGCAAAGGCAATTCAGCAGAGGAAGAATACTTTTTCAACAAATAGTGCTGGAACCATAGCATATTCATATGCAAAATAAAGAACTTCAATCTATAGCTCACACCATATAAAAAATAACTTAAAGTAGATTTTAAACCTAACTGGAATGCCTAAAACTATAAAATTTCTAGAATAATACATTGGAGAAATTCCTTGTGTCTTTGAGTTAGGCAAAAATTGCTCTGATAAAATGCAAATGTACAATCCATAAAAACTGGTACACTTCGTCAACATTTAAAACTTTTACTCTTCAAAACTGATTGTATCTAGAAAATGAACACACATGCCATGCTGGGAGAAAATATTTGCAAATTACATGTTAGATAAAGGAGATATATACACAACATAAAAATTTTTCAGAACTCAGTAATAAAAAAATTTGAATAACAATGGACATAAAATTTGACCTGACAAGGATTTGTACAAGTGAACTGTTCAGATGGGAAATGAATATATTGAAAGATGCTCAACACCAGTCATCACTAGGAAAACACAAATTCAAACCACAGGGAGATATTACAAGAATGGCGATGTTTAAAAAGACTAAGGATGTGGAGAAAACAGAACTTTTATATACTGCCTTCAGTAATGTAAAGTGGTACAATCTCTTTGGAAAGCCCTTTGGCAAAGTATTAAAAAGTTAAACATACACTTGCCAAATGAGAAACTGTTCCACTCCTAGGTATTTATTCCAGGGAAATGAAAGCACATGTCTATAAACAGACTTGTTCATGAATGTTCAGAGCACTTTATGTGTAATAGCCAGAAACTGTAAGCAATTGAAATGCCCACCCACAACATGTTGGTTAGACAAATGGCGGTGTATTCATACAATAGAACATCATTCAGAAATAAAAAGGAACAATTAATACATGCAGCAACACATATAAATCTCATAATTTTGCTGAGTAAAATAAATCAAACAAAAATAATAAAATATGATATCTTTTATATCAGTTTTAGATAATTCAGAAATTTTTTAAAATGCAAATGGATCTATAGCAACAGAAGTGATATTAGGCCTTGTCTAGAAAAAGGAGTTGTATTGGGACATTAGGATGAAGGGATTAAAAAGAGATATGAGGAAATAAGAAAGTGATGGGAATGTTCATTACCTGAATTGCAGTGTTCATTAGTTTACATATGTATTAATGCTTATTAAACAATATATTTTAATATGAAGTTTATTGTTTGCTTATTATACCTCAATAAGCTATTTTAAAAAGAAAGAATGAGAGACAACACAATTTTTTTAATAATCTGGAAAGAGACTTCAGTAATTTTAAAAAATGAGAAATTTGTGAAGAATATTTTTGCAGTAAATTTGACTATTCAGATGGAAGGGACAAATTAATGAAAAATGTGGCAATCAAAGCTGGCACAAAAATATTTTGATTATAAATGGATGGGCACATTTCTGGGTTTTAGATCCTCTTTTATTGGTTGATATGCCTGGTTTTATGCAGGTACCATGCTATTCTGATTACAAGTTCTTCATATATGGTTTGAAATCAGGAAGTGCGATGCCTCCACTTTGTTCTTTTTGTTCAAGATTATTTTGAGGTTTTGTGGTCTTTTGTGATTTCTATACAAATTTATGATTTAGGTTCTGGGGTAAATGTGAAGAACATGAGGATTGTTGCATAGGTACATAGATGGCAATGTGGTTTGCTCCCTCCATCCCCATCACCTGTATTTGGCATTTCTTCCCATGTTATCCCTCCCCAATTTCCTACCACCACTGTCCCTCTCCTAACCCCCCCAACAGACCCCAGTGTGTGATGCTCTCCTCTCTGTGTTCATGTGTTCCCATTGTTCAACACCCACATATGAGTGAGAACATGCAGTGTTTGATTTTCTGTTCTTGTGTCAGTTTGCTGAAAATGATGGTTTCCAGATTCATTCATGTCCATACAAAGGAAATGAACTCATCTTTTTTTTATGGCTGCATAGTATTCTATGGTGTCTATGTGCCACATTTTCCTTGTCCAGTCTAGCATCGATGGGCATTTGGGTTAGTTCCAAGTCTTTGCTATTGTAAACAGTGCCACAATGAACATACATGTGCATGTGTCTTTATAATAGAACGATTTATAATCCTTTGGGTATATACCCAGTAATGGGATTGCTGGGTCAAATGGATTATCTATTTCTAGGTCCTTGAGGAAGTGCCACACTGTCTTCTACAATGTTTGAGCTAATTTACACTCCCACCAACAGTGTAAAAGAGTTCCTATTTCTCCACATCCTCTCCAGTATCTGTTGTTTCCAGATTTTTTAATGATCATCATTCTAACTGGCATGAGATGGTATCTCAATGTGGTTTTGATTTGCATTTCTCTAATAATCAGTGATGATTAGTATATTTTCATATGTTTGTTGGCCTCATATATGTCTTCTTTTGAAAAGTGTCTGTTCATATCCTTCGCCCACTTTTAAATGGGTTTGTTTGTTTTCTTCTTGTAAATCTGTGTTAGTTCTTTGTAGACTCTAGATATTAGCCCTTTGTCAGATGGGTAGATTGCAAAAATTTTTTCCCATTCTGTTGATTGCCAGTTCACTCTAATGATTGTTTCTTTTGCTGTGCAGAAGCTCTGGAGTTTAATTAGAGCCCATTTGTCTATTTTGGCTTTTGTTGCCAATGCTCTTGGTGTTTTAGTCATGAAGTCCTTGCCTATGCCTATGTCCTGAATGGTTTTGTCTAGGTTTTCTTCTATAGTTTTTATGGTGTTAGGTCTTATGTTTAAGTCTTTAATCCAGCTGGAGTTAGTTTTAGTGTAAGACGTCAGGAAGGGGTCCAGTTTCTGCTTTCTGCACATGGCTAGCCAGTTTTCCCAGCACCTTTTATTAAACAGGGAATCCTTTCCCCATTGCTTGTTTTTGTCTGGTTTGTCAAAGATCAGATGGTTGTAGATGTGTGGAGTTGCCTCTGAGGCTTCTGTTCTGTTCCATTGGTCTATATCTCTGTTTTGGTAACAATACCATGCTGTTTTGATTACTGTAGCCTTGTAGTACAGTTTGAAGTCAGGTAGCTTGATGCCTCCAGCTTTGTTATTTTTGCTTAGAATTGACTTGGCTATGTGGACTCTCTTTTGGTTCCATATCAAGTTTAAGGTGGTTTTTTCCAGTTCTGTGAATAGGGTCATAGGTAGCTTGATGGGGATAGTGTTGAATCTATAAATCACTTTGGGAAGTATGGCCATTTTCACAATATTAATTCTTCCTAACCATGAGCATGGAATGTTATTCCACCTTTTGTGTCCCTTCTTATTTCCTTGAGCAGTGGTTTGTAGTTCTCCTTGAAGAGGTCCTTTACATTCCTTGTTAGTTGTATTCCTAGGTATTTTATTCTTTTTTTAGCAATTGTGAATGGCAGTTCGTTCTTGATTTGGCTCCCTGTTTGCCTGTTATTGGTGTATAGCAATGCTTGTGATTTCTGCACATTGATTTTGTATCCTGAGACTTTGCCGAAATTGCTTATCAGTTTATGGAGATTTTGGGCCGAGACCATGGGGTCTTCTAAATACACAATCATGTCATCTGCAAATAGAGACAATTTGACTTCGTTCTTTCCTAAGTGAATACCCTTTATTTTTATTGCCTGATTACTCTGGCTAAAACTTCCAATACTATATTGAACAGGAGTGTTGAGAGAGGGAATCCATGTCTAGTGCCAGATTTCAAAGGGAATGCTTCTAGTTTTTGCCCTTTCAGTATGATATTGGCTGTAGGTTTATCGTAAACAGCTTTTATTATTTTCAGATACGTTCTATTGATATCTAGTTTATTGAGAGTTTTTAGCACAAAGGGCTGTTGAATTTTGTTGAAGGCCTTCTCTGCATCAATTGAGATAATCATGTGGTTTTTGTATTTGGTTCTGTTTATGTGGTGGATTACATTTATAGACTTGTGTATGTGGAACCAGCCTTGCATCCCTGGTATGAGGCCTACTTGATCGTGATGGATAAGCTTTTTGATGTGCCGCTGCAATCGGTTTGCCAGTATTTTATTGAAGATTTGTGCATCTATGTTCATCATGGATATTGGCCTGAAGTTTTCTTTTCTTGTTGAGTCTCTGCCGGGTTTTGGTATCAGGATGATGTTGGTCTCATAAAATGATGTGGGAAGTATTCCTTCTTTTTGTATTGTTTGGAATAGTTTCAGGAGTGGTACCAGCTCCTCTTTGTATGTCTGGTAGAATTCAGCTGTGAACACATCTGGACCTGGGCTTTTTTTGGTTGGTAGGCTATTAACTGCTGGTTCAACTTCAGCCCTTGTTATTGGTCTATTCAGGGTTTTGACTTCTTCCTGGTTTAGGCTTGGGAGAGCGCAAGTGTCCATGAATTTATCCATTTCTTCCAGGTTTACTGGTTTATGTGCATAGAGTTATAGTAATCTCTGATGATGGTTTGTATTTCTGTGGAATCTCAGGTAATATCCCCTTTATCGTTTTTTATTGCATCTATTTGATTCTCCTTTCTCTCCTTTTTTATTAATCTGGCTAGTTTTCTATTTTGTTGATCTTTTCAAAAAAACAGCTCTTGGACTTATTGATTTTTTAAAGGGTTTTCTTTGTGTGTGTCTCTCTTTCCTTCAGTTCTGCTCTGATCTTAGTTATTTTTTGTCTTCTGCTAGCTTCCGAGACGTTTTGATATTGCTCCTTTATCTCTTTCAATTTTGATGATAGGGTGTCAATTTTAGATCTTTCCTTGCTTCTCATGTGGGCATTTATTCCTAAAAATTTTCCTGTAGTCACTGCTTTGAATGTGTCCTAGAGATTCAGGTACATTGTGTCTTCGTTCTCATTGGTTTTGAAGAACATCTTTTTTTCTGCCTTCATTTCATTGTTTATCTAGTCAACATTCTAGAGCCACTTGTTCAGTTTCCATGAAGTTGTCCAGTTCTGAGTTAGTTTCTTAATCTTGAGTTCTAATTTGATTGCACTGTGGTCTGAGAGACTGTTTCTTATAATTTCCATCCTTCTGCATTTACTGAGGAGTGATTTACTTCCAATTATGTGGTCAATTTTAGAGTAGGCGTGATGTGGTGCAGAGAAGCATGTATATTCTGTGGATTTGGGGTGGAGACTTGTGTAAATGTCTATTAGGTTTTCTTGGTCCAGATCTGAGTTCAAGTTGGATATCCTTGTTAATTTTCTGTCTCATTGATCCAAGATTGATGATGGAGGGTTAAAGTCTCCCACTATTACTGTTTGGGAGTCTAAGTCTCTTTGTAGGTCATTAAGAACTTGCTTTATGTATCTAGGTGTCCAGTACTGGTTGCATATATATTTAGGATCGTTAGCTCTTCTTAATGCATTGATCCTTTCACCATTATGTAATTCCCTTCTTTGTCTCTTCTGATCTTTATCGGTTTAAAGTCTATTTTATCAGAGACTAGGATTGCAACTCCTGGTTTTTTTTTTTTTTTTTTTTTTTTTTTTTTTTTTTTTTTGTTTTTTTTTGTTTTTGCTCTCCATTAGCTTGGTAAATCTTCCTCCATCCCTTTATTTTGAACCTATATATGTCCTTGCGTGTGACATGTATTTCCCGAATACAGCACACCGATGGGTAGTGACTTTTTATCCAATTTGCCAGTCTGTGTCTTTTGATTGGGACATTTAGTCCATTTACATTTAAGGTTAATATTGTTATGTGTGAATTTGACCCTGCCATTTTGATGCTAGCTGGATGTTTTGCATGTTGACACAGTTTCTTCATTGTGTCGATGCTCTTTACCATTTGTTATGTTTTTGGAGTGGATGCTACTGGTTGTTCCTTTCTATGTTTAGTGCTTCTTTCAGGAACTCTAGTAAGGCAGGCCTGGTGGTGATGAAATCTCTCAGCAATTGCTTGTACATCAAGGATTTTATTTCTCCTTCACTTATGAAGCTTAGTTTGGCTGGATATGAACTTGTAGGTTGAAAGTTATTTTCTTTAAGGATGCTGAATATTGGCTGCCACTCTTTTCTGGATTGTAGGGTTTCTGCCAAGAGATCTTCTGTGAGTCTGATGGGTTTCCCTTTGTGAGTAACCCGACCTTTCTCTCTGTCTTCCTTTAGCATTTTTTCTTTCATTTCAACCCTGGTGAGTCTGATGATTATGAGGCTTCGGGTTGCTCTTCTTGAGGAATATCTTTGTGGTGTTCTCTGTATTTCCTGGACTTGAATATTGGCTTGCCTTGCTAGGTTGGGGAAGTTCTCCTGGATAATATCCTGAAGGGTGTTTTCCAGTTTGGATTCATTCTCTCCATCACATTCAGTTACATCTATCAAATGTAGATTAGGTCTTTTCACATAATCCCATATTTCTTGGAGCCTTTGTTCATTTCATTTTACTCTTTTTTCTCTAATCTTGCCTTCTCGTTTTATTTCATTGAGTTGATCTTCAATCTCTGATATCCTTTCTTCTGCTTGGTCGATTCGGCTACTGAAACTTGCTTATGCTTCACAAAGTTCTCATGTAATGTTTTTCAGTTCCATCAGTTCATTTATATTCTTCTCTAAGTTTTGTATTTTCATTAGCATTTTGTCAAGCTTTTTTACAAGGTTTTTAGTTTCTTTACATTGAGTTAGAAAATGTTATGTTCTTTTAGCTCAGAGAAGTTTGTTATTACCCATTTTCTGAAGTCTGTTTCTGTCAATTCATCAGATTCGTTCTCCAACCAGCCTTGTTCCCTTGCTGGTGAGAAATTATGATCCCTTGGAGGAAGAACAGCATTCTGGTTTCAGGTGTTTTCATCCTTTTTGCACTGGTTTCTTCCCATCTTTGTGGATTCATCTACCTTTTGTCTTTGTAGTCGGTGACTTTCAGATAGGGTCTCAGAGTGGATGTCATTTTCATTGTTGATGAAATTATTTCTTTCTGTTTTTTAGTTTTTCTTCTAACAGTCAGGCCTCTCTGCTGTAGGACTGCTGGAGGTCCACTCCAGATCCTGGTTACCTGGGGATCACCTGCGGTGGCTGCAGAACAGTATGGGTTGCTGCCAGTTTCTTCTTCTGTTATCTTTGTTTCAGAAGGATATCCACCAGATATCATCCTGAGCTCTCCTTTATCAGGTGTCTCTTTGGATATACAGGGGTTGGGGAGCTGCTTGAGGAGACAGTCTGTCCCTTATAGGAACCCAAGTGCTGAGCTGTAAGTTCCTTTGTTCCATTCAGAGCTACTAGGCAGGTACATTTAAGTCTGCTGCAGCAGAACTCATAACCACGTTTTTTTCCCTGGTGCTCTGTTCTGGTAAGGTGGGGCTTCATTTATAAGTTCCTGATGTGCTGCTGCCTTTTTTCAGGGATGCTCTGCCCAGCAAGGAGGTAGCCTAGTCACAGTCTGCCAGAAGAGGTGTTGCTGAGCTAGCATGGGCTCTGTCCAGCTACTGTGTGAACTTCCTTGCAATTTTATTTATAAAGGTATAGTTAGAATTGCCTTGGTAATGGCGGTCTGCCTCAGTAATGGCAGACTGTGTCTGTAATGGCAGACTGCCTCAGTAATGATGAATTCCCTTGGTAATGGTGGACTGCCTCCATCATGGTGGACTGCCTCAGTAGTGGTGGACTGCCTCGGTCATGGCAGACACCCTTCCCCCAACAGAGCTGGATCATCCCAGGTCCAGCTGTGCTTGCTGTGAAACTCTCAATCCAGAGCATTTCAGACTGCTGGTATTTGTGGGGATGTGACCCGCCGAGTCAGATCACCTGGCTACCTGTTTCAGCCCCCTTTTATACAGCTGAAAGGGAGACTCTGTCTCCCAGGTGTTCCAGGCAACAGTTGAAACAGCCACCCAGATTTGTGTGAATTTTTGTGTGGCGACCTGTTGCACCAGCTGATACAACCATGCTGGAGACTTACAGTGCTTTTCCACCCAGGAATCTCCTGGTCTATGGGCAGTAAAAACTCATTTGGAAATGTGGAGATCACTCACCTGCTGCATTCTCACTGGAACTACACTCCAGAGCTATTCCTATTTGGCCATCTTGCATCTGTTTTCCCACTTGTATATCTTTATGTTACCCAATTGCTATTGCTAGGACTTCCAATTATAATGAATACAGGTGATGAGAGTGGGCATCCTTGTGTTATTTCTGACACTGACGGAAAAGCTTATAATGTCTCAACATTGAGAATAATGTTAGGTACAGGTTTGTCATATATAGACTTTATTGTGTTGAAGTACACTCTCCCTATACCTAAGCTGTTGAAAACATTTTCCATAGAAGGCTGTTGAATTCTGTCAAATGATTTTTCTATGTCCATGAAATGGTCATGTAGATGCTATCTTTCATTTTACTAATGTTGTGTATCACATTTATGGATTTGGATAGGTTAAACCATCTTTGCATTCCAATGACAAATTCCACTTTATTGTGGTAATTACTAATTTCTACGTGTTTATATGTTTTCCAAGATTTTTATTGTTATTGATTTATAGTTTTATGCCATTGCCACACAGAGAGATACTTGATATAATTTAAGTCTTGTTAAATTTATTAAAGTTTGTCTTATGATGTAACATATGCCCAGAGAATGTTCTGTGTGCACTTGAAAATGAACATTTGAAGTAATTTGAGCTTAGTTTGCTAATATTTTCTTGAGGAATTTTGCATCTGTGTTCATCAGGGATAACTGCTTGTAAATATATATTTTTTTGTAGTGTCCTGGTCTGACTTTGTTGTCAGCATAATTCTGGCCTCATAAAAAGAGTTTAGAAGTATTCCCTTCATTTTTTTTTAAGTTCTTCTTTGAATGTTTGAGAGAATTTAGCAGTGAAGTCATCCAATCAAGGATATTTTTTTAAGGGAAGACTTATTACTGATTCAGTCTTATTTTATATTGCTCTCCTCAGATTTTCTATTTCTGCAGGATTCAGTCTTTGTAGGTTTCAAGTGTCTAGGAATTTATCAATTTCTTCTAGATTATCCAACTGGTTATTGTATAATTGTTCATAATTATTTCTTAAGATCCTTTATATTTCTGTAATATCAGTTATAATGTGTGCTCTTACATTTCTAATTTTATTTATTGGAGTCATCTTTCTTCCCTAGTTAATCTAATAATTTGTCCATATTGTTTATCTTTTCAAAAAGCTAACTCTTCACTTTGCTGATTTTTCTATTGTTTTCTAGTCTCCATTTCATTTATATCTACGCCAGTTTTTACTATTTCCTTGTTTCTACTAATTATGAGCTTGGTTTTTTCATTATTTTCTAGTTTCCTGAGGTTTAACATTAGATTATTTATTTGAGATTTTTAATTTTTTTAAATATAAGCTTTATTGCTATAAATGTCCTTATTAGGACTGCTTTTGCTGCATTCCATAATTTTGGGGTGTGCTATGTTTATGTGTCCAATTGTCTCAAGATATTTCCTTTTTGATGATTTCTGTGACCTACAGGTTTTTTACAAGCATGATGTTTCATTTCCACATATTTGTGTATTTTCCAAGATTTTTCTTGTTATTGATTTCTAGTTTTAAACCATTGCCACACAGAGATACCTGATGTAATTTAAATCTTTTTAAATTTGTTAAGATTTGTCTTGTGATCTAACATGTGCCTGGAGAATGTTCTGTGTGAATTTGAAAAGAAGGTATATTATGCTCCTGTTGAGTGGAATATTCTTCATATGTGTGTTAGGTATATTTGGTCTAAAGTATAATTCAAGTTCATACTGCCCAAAGTAATCTAAAGATTCAACACATTATCTGTCAAAATTCCAATGTCTTTCTTCAGAGAAACAGAAAAAGTTTGTATAAAATCACAAAAAGTCCTGAAGTCAAAGCAATCTTGACCCAAAAGAACAAAACTGGAAGCATCACATTACTAGATTTGAAAACAAATTTCAAAGATATAGTAATCAAAACAGCATAACACAAATTCATTATCAATTGAATAGGACAGTGAGCCCAGGAACAAGCCCACACATCTATGGTTGATTTTTTAACAAAGATGCCAAGAATACAAAATTGGGAAAAACAGTGCCTTCAGTATAAGCTCTTGGAAAAGCTGGATATCCACAATGCAAAAGAATAAAACTGGACCTTTATCTCACCTTTTATAAAAAAATCAACCCAAAATGGATTAATGACTTAAATATAAGTCCTGAAATTGTAAAACTACTAGAAGAAAATAAGGCGAATGCTAAACGACATCTGTCTGGGCAAAATTTTTTTGGATGTAACCCTGAAAACACAGGCAACAAAAGCAGAAATAGACAAAAGTGATGGCACCAAAGTAAAAAGATTATGCACAGAATAAAAATAATTAAGAGAATGAAGAGACAACTCACAAAATTAGAGAAAATATTTACACACCATATATCTGATAAGTTTATGCAAAGTATGTAAGAAACTCAAACAACTCAATACCAATAAACAAACCAATTTTAAAATGGGAAAAGTTCCTGAACAGAAATTTCTCAAAGACATACAAATGTCCACCAGATGCATGAAAAAATGTTCAGTATCACTAGTCATTAGAAAAATTCAAATTAAAAACAATGAGATATTACCTTATACCTTTAGAATGGCTTTTAACAATAAGATTAAAGATAAAAAAGTTTGGTAAGAATACAGAGAAAAGGGAACTCTTGAACATTGCTGGTGGGAATATAAATTAGTAGAGATGTCATGAAAAATGGTATGAGGTTCCTCAAAAAACTAAAAATAGAACTCTCATATGACCCAGTAATTTCACTTCTGAGTATATAACCAAGGAACCAAACTCAATACATTAAAGAGATACCTGTATTCCCATGTTCATTGCAACATGATTCACAATAGTCAAGATATGGAAACAACCTAAGTGTTCATCTTCAGATGAAAGGATAAAGTATCTGTCGTATTATGTATGTATACACACACAATAAAATAGTATACAACCTTAAAAAGAATGGGGGGCTGCTGTTATTTGTGACAACATGAATTAATATGGAAGACATTATTATAAATGGAATATGCCAAATACAGAAAGACAAATACCACATTATCTTACTTACATGTGAAATTAAAAAAGTTGAGCCCATAGAAGTAGAGAAGAAAGGTCATTACCAGGGGCTGGTTGTGGGTGCAGGGAGAGAACAAATGGGGAATTTCTCATCATCAAAATGCGCAAAGCTTTAAATAACAAGGGGGTTGTGATATACTGCATGGCAGGGTGATGATAGTAAATAATAATGTATATTTCAAAATAACTGAGAGTAAATTTCAAGTTTAATTTCCCCATAAAAAGTGATAGATTTGCAAGATTATCAATATGTAAATTAGCTTGAATTAATTATCCTACAATACATACATGTATCAAAACATCACACTGTAACCCATAAATGTATAAAATTATGACTTGTCAATAAAAATAATTTTAACAAATATATTTTTCATCCCATACACCCTTAATTCCTAATACAATTTTGTAGTCCAGTTTTATTTTTTCTAATATTTATATAGACGTAGACATGTTCTTTAGTATTTAGACAAAATTTATTTCATGATTTGATGGATTTCATGTAAAAAACTTATAATTTGTGTTTTTAATAGGCTTTCAAGTTTGGTCTTTTAACTGTAGAGCCTTTTATAACTAGTTATATTACTATAATATTTGAAAGAAAAAAATCTGAAACTATATGAAATAAAAAAATCTTAATAACCCTATATGTATTAACCAAATTTAATTTATCAAAACCTCCCCACAATGAAAGTACATGCCCAGATAGTAAAATATTATCAATATTTAAGGAAAACAAATAACACAAACCTTATACAAGCTATTTTAGAAAATTAGAGGAAACACTTGCCAACTCATTTATGCACTCAACACAAACCTGATGATAAACCTGACAAAATACATACAAAAACAAAAAAAGAGAGACTAATATCTCTCATTAACAGAGACAGATACATTCCTAATAAAATAATCATCAAATGTTATTCAACATAAGAAATTACTTTAAACAAATGAAAATGAAAACAGTGTAACAAAACCTGTGCGATACAGCAAAAATAGTGATAAGTTGGAATTTTATAGCAATAAATACTTATATCAAAAAAGTGGAAAGATTGGGGCAAATGAACAATCTAACACGGCACCACAAGGAATCAGAAAATCAAGAACAAACCAAACCCAAAATTAGTAGAAGAAATAGAAATCAGAGCAAAACTGAACAAAATGACTAGGAGTCAATGCTTAAGAAAATAAAAAGTCATCAGAGACTGTCATGAACAACTATACACTGACAAAGTGGAAAACCCTGAGGAAATGGGTAGATTCCTTCAAACATATAGCCTACCATGATTGAATCAGGAAGTAATAGGAAACCTGAACAGATCAATAATGAGTAGCAAGATTGAATCAGTAACAGTCTCTCAACAAAGAAAAGCTCAGAACCAGATGAGATCACAAACAAATTCTACCAAACATACTAAGAACTAATACCAATCCTGCTGAAACTATAATAAAATTATCAAAAAGAAGGTAATTCTTACTAACTAATTAGATGAGGCCAGCATTATCCTGATACCAAATCAGATGAGAACATAACAACACAAAACAAAACTTCAGGCCAATATTCCTGATGAACTTAAATGCAAAGATTGTCAACCAAATACCAGCAAACCACTAATAGCGTATCAAAAAGATAACACACCACGATCAAGTGGTATTTATACCAGGGATGCAAGGATAGTTTAAAATATGCAAATTAATAAATACACATCACATCAACAAAATGGACAAAAATCATATGGTGATCTCAATAAATGCAGAAAAAGCATTTGATGAAATTTGACATCTCTTCACCATAAAAACTCTGAACAAACTAGACATAGAAGGATAATAAATGTCATATATAACAAACCTGTATCTAACATCATACTTAATGAAGAAGGGTTGAAATTATTTCCTCTAGAACTGGAATAAGACAAGAATGTCCACCTTCACCATTCCTATTCAACGTAATGCTGGGAGTCCTAGCAAGAGCAATCAGGCAAGAGAAACAAATAAAAGGCATCCAATGTGGAGAAGAGGACAAGATTGTCCCACTTTGCTGATGATATGATCTTATATCTACAAAAATCCAAAGACTCCACCAAAAAACTCTTAGATTTGATAAATGAAGTTGCAGTATACAAAATCATATACAAAAGTCAGTACCATTTCTATGCACCAATAATTATCTAGACAAGAAAAATATCAAGAAAGCAATCCCACTTATAATAGCTAACCCCCAAAAAATCCTAAGAATGAATTTAACCCAAGAAGTAAAAGATCTCTACAAGAAAAGCTACCGAAAAGTGATGAAAGAAATTGAAGATGACACAAATAAATGGAAAAACATCCCATGCTCATGTATCAGAAAAATTAATATGACCAAATTTCTCAAATCTACAGATTTGATTCACTCTCTATCAAAATACCAATGTCATTTTTCATATAAAATTAGAAAATAACAATCCTAAAATTCATACGGAACCAAAAAAGGCCTGCCAAAGCAATCCTGAGCAAAAAGAACAAAGCTGATGGTATCACGTTACCTAATTTCAAAATATGTTACAAGGCTATAGGAAGCAAAACAACATGATATTTGCATAAAAATGGACACAGACCACTAGAACAAAATAGAGAATGCAGAAATAAAGCCACATATTTACAGCTAACTGATTTCAACATAGCCAATAAGAACTTACACTGGGGAAAAAACACCCTCTTCAAAAATGCTGCTGGGAAAATTGGATTGCCACATACAAAAGAACAAAGTTGGACCTCTATCTCTCACCATATGCAAAAATCAACTAAAAATGAATTAAAGACTTAATTAAACATAAGGACTGGAACTATAAAAATAGCAGAAGAAAATATAGGAAAAATTATCCTGGACATTGATCTAAGCAAAGAATTTATTACTAAGACCTTGAAACAAAAGGCAACAAAAGGAGACAAATTGGATTTAATTAAACTAAAAAGTTTCCTACAACGAATGAAAAAACTCAACAGAGTAAAGAGACAACCTGTTGAATGGAAGAAAATATCTACACACCATTCATCTGACTGGAGACTAACATACCAAATTTACAAGGGAGCTCAACAATAACAGAACAATCCCATTAAAAAGTAAAGTAGGCAAAGAGCATGAATAGACATTTCTCAAAGAAGACATACAAGTGACCAGTAGATATTTTAAAATGCTCACTAATCATCAGAGAAATGCAAATAAAAACCACAATGAGAAATCATCTCACCTCAGACAGATGGCTATTATTAAAAAGACACAAAATAACAAATGTTTGTGAGGATGCAAAGGAAAAGAAACACATTTTTTGTAGGAATGTAAATTAGTACAGCCACTAGGAAAACAGTATGGGGATTTCTCAAAATTCTAAAAAAGAATTACCATTTGATCCAGCAATCCCACTAACAGGTATCTACCCAGTGGGGGAAAAAAAAAATCAGTATATCAAATGAATACCTGAGCTCTCATATTTATGGTAGCACTATTCACAACAATAAAGATATGAAAGTAACCTAAGTGTTTACCGACATGTGAATGGATAAAGAAAATGTGGTATATGTACATTACGGAATAATATTCAGTGATGTTAAAAAAATGAAACCATGTCTTTTGCAGCAACATGGATTGAACTGGAAATAAATATATTAAGTGAAATAAGCCAGGCACAAAAAGACAAATATCACATGTTCTTACTCATATATGGGTGCTAAAATTTTGAACACATGATGGTAGAGAATAAAAATTAGATAACAGAGATCAGAAAGGGTTAGTGAAAGGCAGAGGGAAGGATAAAGAGGAGTGAATTGAGGGATACAAACCCGCAGTAAGATACAAGGAATAAAGTCAATGTTTGATATCAAAGTAGTACAATTATACTTTAAAGAAATGGATTATACTCAAGTATAATGGACACCTTAAATACCCTGACTTGATCACTATTCATTATATACATGTACATAATTTCTTGTGTCTCCCATTAATTAATTTGCAGAAATACTAAATTTTTAAAAAGAAAGACCAAGGAAGGATTAAAGGGTTGGATAAAGACTGAAGTCTGAGTTGATTACAATGGCCAATAATTTAAACAATCATGCCTATGTAATGAAGCTTCCATAAAAACCCAAAAAGGCTGCATTCAGGGAGTTTCCTGATAGCTGAATGTTTCGAAGTTCCTAGAAGGTGGTGCACCCAGAGAGGGTATGGGAGCTCTGCACTCCTTCCAGATCTCCCCAAAAGTAGCTTTCATCTGGTTATTTGTATCCTTTAAAATTTTTTTGTTAACAAGCCAGTTAGTGTAATAAAGATTTTATTCAACTCAAAATATGATTTAAGACAGAAAACAAATAAATTTTGGAAATCTATAAACTCTGGCCCAGAAATCATGTTAAGAAGCAGCTGAAATAAATAAATTTAATTAAATCAGTTTTTCAAGCAGTTTCTAATTTCAGTCGCTAATGTCATTTTCAGTTTTCATTTTATGTTTGCTGAATGGAAATGTACGTAAGAATTAATATTGTTATTCTAAGTGTCAGGTTGTTTAGGGATTTTCATAATAGACACATTAACCCTCACAATTAACCTATGACATTGGTATTGTTGTCACCCCTATTTGCAGAGGATGGAAATCAAGGGACCCATGGTTGAGCAACTGGCCCAAAGGCATAGAGTTTACAAACAAACCGGAATTTGAGCTAAGCAGACTATCTTTGAGATTAACAGAGATTATACATTTATTTTTGCACATTAAAAATTGTATTTTGTAGGTAAAGTATTTATTCTTTCTACTTATATTTGCAGTAACTAGCCCTTATCTTCAATGTAAAGAATAAAATATACATTTCTGTGTTTAATGATAGTTGATTCTTCTTCTTCCCTTCATGTTTTTAATTTTCATTAAGTTTCAAAGATACAAAACTCATCTGCTCAGACCGGTGATATCAGAAGTAAGACTAAAATTGTGTTAAGGTCAACAAATTCTCCTTACACATTCACAAGTATCATCACTGAGCTGATTATGAAAATATCTTCCAATAAACAGATACATACATTCTCCAAGCAGAAGCAAATTTCAAAATCAGACTAGTTCTATTGATTTGAATAATGGTTTAAACCTCTAACATTATCCATACCAACATCAGTAACCATTATACAGCCATAAAATGTCATTGGCACTTCTCTGTTATTACTTCTGTGTGTTGTGGGAAATATTTCAACATCAGAGAAGTCTCATAACTTGTAAGCAGCAGAACAAATCACAGACATCAAAGCAAGAACATCAAAGCAAAGAGAGTTTTGTTTCTTCCAAAAACTCACTCACTCTCTCTCTCTCCACACACACACACACACACACACACATGCACACATGCACACAATAAATAGGTGTTTAATTTTTTTAAAAAAAAAGCTTTACTAACTTATGTTTTTGCTCTTTAAAATTGTTTCTGACTCCCCATTATCTTAGATTTTTATGACAGAAATTCTATAAATTATCTAAATAATACAGTTTGTGGTCTGTGAGAATTACTTAAACCCCAAGAACTGTATTTTAGCATTTCTCCTATAGTGTAAACTCCATTGCCAGCCACTGGATTCACTTCAACCAAGAAGCATAAAAATTCCTGCTGTCTTGTGTTCCACACATACATTTAACAGTACTTAGCACACAGGAGGTGCTGGATACATGTTTTTAAAATGAAAATGCATAAAAGATAGAGCTTATGGACAGTTATGTGTGTATAGATGTAAAAGATAAAAATGAAGCTGTGTATAGGTCTATACGTGAGGCTTTTGTCTATTTTTCTGAATAAAGTTTCAAAGACATTTTGATGAAAAGAAAGTATGAAAAAAAAAATGTAGGGCCTTCTGCCAAGCAGGTCAGGAAATTAATGAAGCATATGATTGTGCCTTTCCCAGGTGTGTTTAATTATAAAGTGTATATGTGAAGGCAAAAGTAACAGGAGATCTTTCTGAAGTGACAGGAGATCTTTCCAATATTGGGCAGTGGAGGCACTAAGAGGAGAATCTACAATGAATGTTCATTTGATCCAAAATCATGCCAAGGTACCTTTACTCAGCATAAAATACCAAGGTACTTAAACCTTATCTCTATGGTCCCATGTCCTGTTCACTCTATTCCACCTACCTACTAGCCTCTTTGCTCTTGCTAGAAACTGACTAAACCTTCTCCCGCCTTTGAACTTCCATGCGGATTGTACCTTCTGCTAACTGGATTAATTTATCAGGTATCAGCACAGTTCACTCCTTCAAATTTTCTCAATGTTTTCTCAGTGAAACTCACCCTGACCCTCCCATTTACATATATGAGCCATGCACCTCCACCTACAATATCAGTGGCATTCTCAAATATCCTTGTACTTTTCTATTTTAAAATTATGCTTAACATATTCTAACATATTGTATAAATTTTATATATTTATAGTTTATTATTGTCTTTACCCACAGAATATAAATACTACCAGGGCAGGAAACTTTGTTTTGTTCATTGACAATATATCCTAAGTTCCTACTACATGGTAGGTCCTCAATAAATATTTTTAAATAAGTAGAATGTGGCTGGGTTCGATGGCTCATGCCAGTAATCCCCGCACTTTGGGAGGCTGAGGTGGGCGGATCACGAGGTCAGGAGACAGAGATCATCCTGGCCAACATGGTGAAACCAGTCTCCACTAAAAACACAAAAGTTAGCTGGGCGTGGTGGTATGCATCTGTAGTCCCAGCTACTTGGGAAGCTGAGACGGAATCGCAGAGCAAGACACTGTCTCAATCAATCAATCAATAAAATGTGATTTATAATTTGACTTAAATACTTCAAATGAATTAAGTAACCCAAATATATTTGCAAAATTTTAGCAAAATATTTGGAGCACCTTTTGTCTCCAATTCGCCAGGCTGTATTCTTTTATCTAACTGTCCAAGATCTACACTAATAGTTGAGTCTTTGCAATTTGCCATAGTTACCACTCCTTATCTTGTTTTCTAACTCTGTCAGTAAAACATTAGTCTTTTCTGTACTTTGTGAAGCACATAATGAAAGACCAGCAATAAATAAAAAAAGGAAACTGATCAGTCATGCTTGTTTATTGGAAATAAGATGTCCCTAGACTGATGCTGTTCTCAGTTTCTCTTGGCTACTCCTTTGGAGCCAATAAGTAATAAGTGTTTCTCATCATGTCCAATTATCCTAGGTTTATTATCCACATTTGATGTGATCTCAATTCTTCAACTGGTTCTTATAAATGATATCCAAGTACATATAAGATGGTTAATTCACCATTCATTCGAAGCTATTTATTTCGTGATTTCTATGTGCCATATACTGTGGTAGGGGATGAAGACAAAATAGCCAAAGGCAAATTCTCTGCTCTCAAAAGTTCTGGTAAGAAAAACATTAAGAGTAAGTAAATAAGAAATACAATAATAGAATATTATAAGTACTGCCAAGAAAACAGGGTGTTTTCTGAAGAAATATGTGTGTGTATATTGTTCTGAAAGGGGAGACGTTG
Source organism: Cebus imitator (assembly GCF_001604975.1). Lineage (NCBI taxonomy): Eukaryota > Metazoa > Chordata > Mammalia > Primates > Cebidae > Cebus > Cebus imitator. The sequence continues at coordinate 2,011,950 of NW_016107698.1, forward strand.
AAAGGGTGTTATATTGAATTGCGTTAATGTAGAACTCTCCTGGTACATGCAGTTGACCTCAGACCTAACCAGCTTAGATATGAAAAAAAGTAAATCTCAAATATAATCTGTTTTCTATTTCAAGCCTTCAGATTAATGTCATTCACTGAAATTGGAAGACTAGGTGGGGAGAAGATGAGAAACACAGATATGGGTGGCAAAGGATAAAATTGTGCCTATTAATTCTGAGATATGTGAGGTATCTAAGTCAACATAACAATAAAAAGCAATTAAATACATAATTCTGCTAACCTAAACAAAGATTATTTAAGACATCAGTGCCAGGTGCAGTGGCTTATGCCTGTAATCCCAACACTATGGGAGATTGAGACAGAAGGATCACTTGAGTCCAGGAGTTCAAGAGCAGCCTGGGCAACACAGCAAGACTCCTTCTCTACCAAAAATATTTAAAAAAAAAAATTAGCAAGGCGTGGTGGTACATGCCTGTAGCCCAGCTAGTAGAGAGCACGACGTAAGAGGATCATTTGAGTCCAGGGAGCCAAGGCTATAGTGAGCCATGTTTATGCCCCTGACCTCCAGCCTAGGGCACAAAGCAAGACTCTGTCTCAAAAAATGCAAATAAAAAAACCACTCTTTTGTCAGTATCAGAATATGCAGTGCATTATTGTAGTCACCATTCTGTGCAATAGATCANAAAAAAAAAAAAAAAAAAAAAAAAAAAAAAAAAAAAAAAAAAAAAAAAAAAAAAAAAAAAAAAAAAAAAAGACAGAATAGAATAGAATAGCAAAGGAATATCTACAGATAAACAGAGATGAGAAGAAGACCAGGACAAAATTTGTAGGTTTAATAGAGAAAAAACAAAGTCATCAAAGAGGATGAAATTTTTAAAATGGCCAGTGAGTTATGAAAATGGCACAGAAGGAAGTGGAGAGAGTGTTCCAAGAGAAAAGATGGTAGATTCAGGATTGTACTGGCATTGAAATATTTGTTATAATGAGCTGTATATAAAGGGAAACAATGACATAAAGCCTGATGCACAGTGAAAAAGGGATCAATTAATCAAAAGCAGTGTGAGTGTGGAGACTTGGGAAGAGGCAGCTTCCCAAGGGCTTACGCAGTGTCTTTGACCTTTCAGAGATATGAAAGATGTGAGGTATGACACATGTGAGAAAAGATAGTACTCAGTAGGTGAAACCTGCTCTTATCATACCGTCTTTATTGGACCCTAAATTCTGGGTGTCTATGCCATAACCTCTCTAGTGGGAACTTCAACCTTAAGAACTATTTCCCATGTCATAACACTACGTATTTATGCCTTGTCACTGACCACCACTTCATAAACATTTTTCCGCATCTCTATCAGGTATGGACTCCTCATTGCACTATTCTTTTGGATGAAAAGACTCAGGAAATAATGAGCAATTTGAAAATCTGCCCATTTTCATTTCTATTTATGTAATTGTCAGCAAACATAATGGAAATAATTGCAAAATGATCAATATTAACAAAATATGGTGAATACCCTAATCTACACAGAAAATGGAGACAAAAAAATTCACATTTTTTTGAAAAAATTCACATTAGTATTCCAAATGGTTTTAAAAACAGAGATACTAATTTTGTTGTGATAAGTACTGCATGTATCTCAGGTTTTAAATCATTGCTATTGTCTAAAGTAATTGTTTAAGTGCAAAAAAGTTATTTACTTGAGATGAATGTGGTTTTGCAAAACAAATGTTTACAGATACAGTTTCTATCTCCATTTGTTGATGGCTCACTATATTAGCTGTTGCATATCATCTCTGGTAAAGCAGGTTAAGTTGATTAAATTACAATTAAGGACCAATACTCTCCGAAAGTAATCTCACTTTGAAGCTTAACTTTATAATTGCTTTGTTATGTGGTACCATATTATGCTATGATATTCTATTCAGTTGGTTGTATATTTATTTCATATTTGATAAGCATAAAAGAAATATGCTTTCCTAGAAGGCAATCTCCCAAAGGGAAGTGGTTAACAATAGGAACTGTGACCCTGATGAATGTGAACATGTGAGTTCTTGTGTCAAAGAAACACAAGTAGTAGTTATAAAGGGTATACCAAAGCTCTTGAGTAAGTCAGTGTCATTCACAAAATACAAACACCCTCAGAATCAAATGAAGAAACCCAAGTACCGCAGGTATAGTACTTGCAAAAGCTCATCTACCAAAAGGAATTAGGTAAATAACAAGCAACAAACAAATGTCAATCTTTGGGGGCTGGGAGGGGTGGCTCATGCCTGTAATCCCAGCACTTTGGGAGGCCAAGGTGGGTGGATCACCTGAGGTCAAGAGTTCAAGATCAGCCTGGCCAACATGGTAAAACCCTGTCTCTACTAAAAATACAAAAATTAGCCAGGCATGGTGGTACATGCCTGTAAACCCAGCTACCTGGAAAGCTGAGGAAGGAGAATTGCTGGAATCTGAGAGGAAGAGGTTGCAGTGAGACAAGATTGAGGCCACTGCACTCTAGCCTGGGTGACAGTGCGAAACTCCATCTCAAATACAACAACACCAATTAAAAAAGTCAATCTTCGGGAGGTGAAAACACATAAAGGACAAGAAAAATGGTCAAGAAGCAATTATTATATAGTCTACTGCCTTGTAACTTAATCAATCACTTATGTTCAGCAAATGCTAGGCCAATATGTCTGAACTCTATAGAGATATTTATTTGTGTATGAGCAATTTCTCTTAATGCACATCTATAATTTTATCAACAACCTTTTCAAAAATTATAAGTAGAATATTGAAAGGAAATTCTAATAGTAGCTCGCTTTCTCTGAATATTAATCATATTGATTAATGCATATATAATACCTCTTTATCTTAATTATTATACTCTTTTATACTTACATGTGAGTTTAATTTTGCATTACTCTGACTTACTAATTTATTCTGCAAATGAACTAAGAGGCATAGTGCCACCATTTCTTTTTGAGGTAACAGGTATCAATTAGCTTTCTGTATTAAATAGAATTAGATAAACATACATATTATTTTCTTGAGAAATAGCCAAGTTCTACTTTCTTTGTCAACATAATAACATTAATTTATCACCTGTTATAAAACAAGTACTCTACTGGCGACTTCACAAATTCATCTTCACTTAAACCCTCTCAAGTTTAAGCTGATTTATTGTTCCTATTTTACAGTAGAGGAAACAGAGTCAGAAAGGTTAATTATCTTGCCCAAATGAATGCAGGTCTATAAAACTACAGTAGCTGAGCTATTAATAGTACTTTATTTTTCAGTATTCTAACATGAGGTGGCATGCAGCAGATGCAATAGGTGTCCCCATCCAATCCCCCTTAACATTTGCTTACACATCCCCTACCTACTGCCTGTGGCTCACACTGGAACTCTTCTCTGACAAATTGCCCTTGACTGGTATTTGCCCCTTGCCCAGGAATGCCCAGGTGATCCTGTGTCCACCCTCTGCCTGGGGGCTACCCTTGACTGATGACTGAGTGATGCCCAGACCTTTTGCTTCTGGAAAAGACAATCTATATGATGCAATTTATACTTTAGAACTCCCTATGGGATCAGGTTGAACTGTATTTCTCTTGAGGCCAATCATTGCCTAGCTTCTTACCCTGTTCTTTACAGGTTATTTTCTGAGAACCTTGCCTCACAAAGGAATCCCTTTATCAAACCCCACTCTCAGGAAACCTGACCTAAGAGAGCTAGTGCCAGGAGTACTTTAGGAAGTAAACTCTGTAAAGATGGGATTCTAAAACTGAATTTCTCACTAGCTGAATGCAACAAAGACCCCACCACTGGCCATAGGTGTTATCTGGTAGTCCCTGGCATGATTAAGTGGGACAATTGCTGAAATGTTCACCTGTGATGGATGAGACAGAATATAGGTTACAGATGTACCAGTGTATGTGCTATCATTGGTGTTTGAAAGATAAGGGAAAAAATAGTAACTGCAAAATTGGAGTGCAATTGAGTGACTTTTCCTGAGAGCAACTTATGCTTTGGAGAGAGAAGTGACAGGCTCCAATCAACTAATCAACCATCTGAAGCAAAGTGTGGAAATCAGAGAGCCTCTCTGTCAGGATTTAGAGAAACTCTCATCTACCACACTTGAAGGGCTAATCAAGCTGAAGACCAAGATTAGGACTTAACTGTGAAAGTTACAGAACATTAGGGAAGGCAGGATTCTCAGCCTAGACAATGCTCACATGACAAAATCAAGGCCTAATTAGATAAGGGAATTGGACAGGGGAAAGGTTGGCAAAAATAGAGCACTAGATCATGACTCAAAATTGAATGCCCTGGCAATGATGCTTAGAGGTGCATTACAAACAGTGCTCCACAAGAAGCTCAGCGAAGACAATGTTCCACGTTAAATATGGGAGAGATTCAAGAGTGATCAGGCCGATGATGGAAAAATCAAAAGTACAGAGAAGTGGACATGCTAGAGTCAATCTATTATAGGAGACTGAAAGACCCTCCACCTAACTCAGTTTTGCAGGACAGTCCAGGAGACAATCTGTTTACTAAAGCAATAAGGGAGGTCTTGGTGATGGAGGTACCAACATTTTTTAAAATTCTGTAGTGTAGGTGCTCTGTAGGTAGGAGATAAAGTTGCAGAACTAAGCACCCTGGTAGTAATGGAGATAATGTCTTCTCCAAATATCAGAGGACATGTGACAGAATGTAATTGTCAGTGGCAAGTAATTACTGTAACAAGTGCAAAACAGAGATATAGACCAATGGAACAGAATAGAGGCCTCAGAAGTAATGCCCCACATTTACAACCATCTGATCTTTGACAAACCTGACAAAAGCAATGGGAAAGGGATTTCCCATTTAATAAATGGTGTTGGGAAAACTGGCTAGCCATATGCAGAAAACTGAAACTGAATCCCTTCTTTACATCTTATACAAAAATTCACTCCAGATGGGTTAAAGATTTAAACATAAGACCTAACACCATAAAAACCCTAGAAGAAACCCTAGGCAATACCATTCAGGACATAGGCATGGGCAAGGACTTCATGACTAAAACAACAAAAGCAATGGCAACAAAAGCCAAAATAGACAAATAGGATCTAACTAAACTTCAGAGCTTTTGCAAAGCAAAAGAAACTATCATTAGAGTGAACCAGCAACCAACAGAATGGGAAAAAATTTTTGCAATCTACCCATATGACAAAGGGCTAATAACCAGAATCTACAAAGATCTTAAATAAATTCACAAGAAAAAACAAACTATATCATCAAAAAGTGGGTGAAGGACATGAACAGACACTTTTCCAAAGAATACATTTATGCAGCCAACAAACATATGAAAAAAAGCTCATCATCACTGGTCATTACAGAAATGCAAATCAAAATCACATTGAAATACCATCTCATGCCAGTTAGAATGGTGATCATTAACAAATCAGGAGACAAACCACCTTGCCGTGAATGTACCTATGCAACAATCTTGCATGATCTGCACATGTTCCCCAGGATCTAAAGTACAATTAAAAAAAAAAAAAACTAGAAGCCAACAGATGCTGGAGAAGATGTAGAGAAACAGGAATGCTTTTACACTGTTGGTGGGACTGTAAATCAGTTCAAACATTGTGGAAGGCAGTGTGGCAATTCTCAGGGATTTAGAAACAGAAATACCATTTGACCCAGCCATTTCATTATTGGGTATATACCCAAAGGATTGTAAAACATTCAATTATAAAGACACATGCACATATATGTTTGTTGTGGCACTGTTTACAATAGCAAACACTTGGAACCAACCCAAATAATCATCAAAGATAGACTGATATGGAAAATGTGGCACCTATACACAATAGAATACTATGCAGCCATAAGAAAGGATAAGTTCATATCATTTGCATGGACATGGATGAATCTGGAAACCATCATTCTCAGCAAACTGACACAAGAACAGAAAACCAAATACTGTATGTTCTCACTCATAAGTGAATGTTGAACAATGAGACACATGGACACAGGGAGGGGAACATCACACACTGGGACCTGTTGGGGGAATAGAGGTATTAGGGGAGGCATAGCAGAGGGTGGGGGGATTGGGGAGGGACAACATTAGGATAAATACCTAATGTAGGTGATGGGGGGATGGATGCAGCAAACCACCAAAGCATGTGTATACCTGTGTAACAAGCCTGCACATTCTGCACATGTACCCCAAAACTTAAAGTATAATTAAAAAAAAACTGAAAAATGTTCTTTCACATCAAAATTAAAAGTGCAAAGTTTTTAATGATAGTGTACTGGGGGGGTCCTAACCCACAGGGATCCATGGAAATGGCTCAAAGACTATAGTGTTCCTAGAGGAAGGATACATGAGCACTGAACAAGAGTACTGCTTACTATATAACCCAAAGAGATCACAAATAAACAAACAAAAGGCTGACCAGCTTCCTCAATGGAAAGTCAATCCCTTTCCCAGTTCTCTACCCTGAGCCATTTCTCAGACCAAGGCTGCATCGACTGAGGTCAGATTTATATGAGGAATAACTCTCCAATCCCCTGGTAGGTATATACAGAAATGATACCCCCAGTCCATCTCCAAAGAAGCTATGTAACAAGGTAAATATACATAGAAAAGGAGAATGCCTACATATTTAAGGGTTGTAGATAGGATACAGGATTTGAGCAGATAATGACATTATGAAATTAGATAATAACCAGAATGCTAGCCAAGGTTTTCCATTAGGTTTTTCTCAATCTAAGGTTTTTTAATTTTCTACTGGGTACGTGGGCCTATTTGGTTGTCATTTCTCCAGTCCCTGGATGCAGAGTTGGGGTGGACATACTTAAAAGCTGTCAGAAACCTCACATTGATTCTTTCTCCAGTGGTAAAAGGATTACTGTTGCAGGAAAAGCCAAGTGGAAGTGACTGAAACAGACCAAATTAGTAAATCAAAAATGTATAAAATTCTAAGGTTAGCTGCAGAAATTAGTTTTAGCCTCTGAGATGCAGAAGTGATAGTTCGCAGTATATCTCAATTTATTTTACCAGTCTGTCACCTATAAAACACAAGTCATGGCAAGTCAAAGTCACCTACAAAAATAAAGTGTATAAAATAGTCCTAATGCAGCTGACATACCAGATGTGGTATCTTTACTAGATGGATTCCCATTGTCTGCGGTATGTGACATGAAGCTGTTGATCTGAGAAATGCATCCTTTTCCATATCCATTAGAAAGGGGAATCAAAAACAGTTTGCATTCACATGTGGTGGATAATAAATACATTTGTTGATTTTCCCCAGGGCTTTGTTTAACCTTCCATCACAAGATAGCCTAAAAGGACCTGAATACTCCAAAGAACATCAAACAGGTACATTATGTTGATGATATTATGTAAATTATACTTGATGAACAGAAAGTGGCATGTACTCTGGATGCCCTTGGTCAGTCACATGCTCCAGAGGACAAGGGCTATTTGCCATATCCATAAAGTTTTCAGAGGATCACTGGCCTGGGGCTTGCTGAGACAACTTCTCCAATGTAAAGGACAAGCTATTACATCTGTACCACCCATCACAAAGAAAGCTCAGCATCTTGCAGGTCTCTTCAGATCCATTCATTAGGTGATATAGAAGGCTACTTTTGGGTGGAGCCCAGAGCAAGGAATGGTATGGCAGCAGGCCCAGGCTGCCAATATGCTTAGGCCACACACGAGCAGAATCAATGTGTTGAAGTCACTCATACATAATTCAGTGCGGGATCTTTGCAAGCCCCAATAGGACACTCACAGGGAGGATCCCTAGCATTATAAAGCAAGTGCATGCCATTTATAGCAGAAATGATACACCTTTTGAAAGCACCATTCCTGCATCATAGCCTCACTCAGGGTGCCCCTGAGGACAATTGTGAGGGATAACCAAGCTTCAGTCATTCAGGCCATTCACTCTGTGTGGAAAGAAAAGTGACCAAGATAAAAATATGCACAGATACATTGGCAGTGGCAAATGGCTTGGCTCTTTGGTCAGATGCCTGAAAGAAGCAAAATTGGAATATCAGGAACAAGAAGGCCTGGGGAAGAGGCACATTATAAACAAATTGCAGGACAGTGATATTTTTTGTTCATTTCCATTGCCAATTATCTTAGAGCCTATCTAGCTCAGGATTCTGGGTAGAAAAAAAAGGCTAACTTTTAAATTTTCCAAGTAGTTCAGGTGACTATCAGAGTTCTATATAATGAAGATAATTATATGAGCTCAATTATGGTAAATATTTTTATACCATCAGGTATTAAAATATATATTATATATTATTTCTATATCTTATTCATAGTGTGCCAAAACTGCCTCACACAAAAATATTATCCAACTGGTGTATAAATACTGATATCAAAGGTCAAGGAAAGGGACACTCTGAGTGCTAAATTTAAAGACAAAGTAGCCCTATGAATTAGAAGAACTGACCTCTACCGGCTGGATACACTTAAGGTTTAATCTTAGCCTTTATTTTTTCCCCTCAGTAAGAAATAATAGAAAATTATTTCCAGGAGGTAAGATGTCATAAAATTCATCTTAAGCTCTTCAATATTTTCCTATATTCCAAATTTTGCTGCAATTAAATCAAGTCGTGGTTATGTATTTGGATAAACTGAATATATTAACTTTCTCAGTCAGTTAAAGACAATAATATATAAGCAGAACAAAGTCAAGGGCAAATTAGAATAACATTTTATCAGCTGTATAAATAACTTTTACCAAATGCTGTTTTTGTTACTCATGAAGGACTACATTTTGTTTAGTAGAAGCCATGAAAGTTGTTTGGCCATAATATAAACCAAGAGATTAAAGGAACTGAAACACAAGAGCACTTCATTAAAAACCAAGTTGAGTTATAAAGCATTCTCCTACAAACAAGAAAGCCATTATTATCATGAATATAGGTTATTTAACTTTACCTGGGATTTAGACCTAAATTCATGATTATAATGGGGTACCAAAATTCCAGATATGTAAAGTAGGATAGGAAAATAAAATTGTATCATTTCCCAAATTAGGACTTCCTTGACATTCACACAGTGAAAACCCTTAACCCCTTCCTCCAACACACCTTCCTTCAATTCATAGATTTGGAAAATTTCAAGAGTAAAGTCCCTGAATGTTAATTCTTCAGNCTGTGAAGCTTTTAAACAGTGTATAAATATCATGTCATAATTCAGACCCACTAATTCATAATCTCCCACATTGGACCTAGTAACCTGTATACTTTAAAAGCCCCATGAACGATTCTGTTATATACCTGTCTGAGAACTACTGACCACAGGAACAAATGTAAAAAGTTGTACATTGGCTGGGCACGGTTGCTCACGCCTGTAATTCCAGCATTTTGGGAGGCTGAGGCAGGCAGATCACCTGAGGATGGGAGATTGAAACCAGCATGACCAACATGGTGAAAACCCTGTCTCTAAAAAAAAAAAAAGAAAAAAAAAAATTAGCTGGGTGTGGTGGTGCATGCCTGTAATCTCAGCTACTCAGGAAGCTGAGGTAGGAGAGTCGCTTGATCCTGGGAGGTGGAGTTTGCAGCGAGCCAAGATCGAGTTACTGCACTCCAGACTTAGCAACAAGAACAAAGCTCTGCATCCAAAAAAAAAAAAAAAAAGGTGTACATCTAGGCAGGGCACTGAGGCTCACGCCAGTTATCCCAGGACTTTGGGAGGCCAAGGCAGGCAGATCACGAGGTTAGGAGCTCGAGACCAGGCTGGGAAACATAATGAAACCCTGTATCTATCTACTAAAATACAAAAAATTAACCTATAATCCCAAGCTACTCAGGAAGCTGAGGCAGGAGAATCGCTTAAACCCTGGAGGCAGGGGTTGCAGTGAACCAAGATCGTCCCATGGCTCTCCAGCCCCAGCGACACAGTGAGACTCATCACAAACGAACAAACAAAAAGTTGTACATCCAAATTTGACTTCAGAGCCCTATTTTTTATAGAGTACCAAACATTATAACTAATATCTTGCTTGAAATTGCAGCATTAGCATTTCACTTTAAGAAGATTCTATAGGCTCTAAGAACTAGCTTGAGGACTAGATGAGAAGCCTAATAACCATGTAGATAACTTTCATGAAAAAGTAGGAGTGTAATGCCACTCTATCCACAAATAAACTCTTGATATACAGCTGTCAAGAACTATCTATTTTCAAAACTATCATGTCATTAATGGAGAGGTGGATCCCTCTGTCAATTAGGAAACTAATTATTTGTGAGTATTACATAATATAAAGATTATGATAGTATTTCATTTCTAAATGAAACAAACAAATAGAGGGATAGGTAAATATACTATTTGAAGAGGTTAAAGATGAGATAGGTACACATGCAGCTGAAAATTAATTTATAACAGACCTTAAGGGGATTCAAACTGATCAGGCCATATGGGTATCCATCAGGGTATGGGTTGGAATATGCTGTTGCCAGGCAGAATTTTGGGCCTTCCCAGGAGATCAGCTCTAAGTCTAGACTAGTGCCATTGGTAAGACACTTCACTGAGGCTAATGCCACAATATTCACAGACAACTGAAAGAAGTGATCTCAACAAAATAAATTCTTAAGATGCAGTCATTCAAATATTTATTGTATATTCACCAGGTACTAAATTAGGTAACAGGGATATGAGGATATATTAGAGCAATGTGATTCTATCTTTCTAAAACTTATATTCTCATAGAAAAAACAAACAAAATAATTGCAAACTGAGTCATTAGTACTGTTAACAAACAAAGGCTGTTGAAATAGAGAATAATGAGTATGTGAGTTGATAAATGTAGATGAGTAGTTGGAACAGGCTTTCTGAGGATGTCTTATTTAAGATAAGGGCTAAAGAAAGAGCATGGTGAGAAAAGACTTTCGGATGGACAGTGTCCGGAAGCATTTATGTGCTTCCTGTGTTCAAGAAATGAACAAAGGTTAATGTTACTAGAACCTACACAGCAAGTGAAATGTTGGCAGGAGGCAGGAGAGGTGGCAGCAGAGATACTATGTGCCTTCTTGTGGGCAGGTGTTAAGAGATTTACTCTTTAAGTATAAGCACAATCTAGATTTTGGGAATAAAACCAGAAGTTTAGTTCTGGACATGCTTTTAAGATATCAGTGCAAAGCATATAAAAACAAAAACAGAAGCAACTCAGATGGAGTAGTGGAGAATGTCTACATTAAAAGTATGTGTTTAGGATAAGAGCCAACAATGAAAACCAGCAGAACATCCACTGAGGTTGGGGAAAACACAGTTAAATGTGGTTTGAATTCTTATCACAGAAGCTCAAAGAAGGAGGGAGGGAACCAAAAAGGGCAGAAAAGTACATGGAATCAGAAGCTTAATTAAAATAGTGAAAAGTTTAAGATGGCTCCAGAATATCAGAAAAATTGGTAATTATTATTTGGTTATAAACTAGCTGAATTTTCTATAGAAACATCAAATATTGGCTGGGTGCCATGGCTCATGCCCATAATTCCTGCACTTTGGGAGGCTGAGGATGGATCACTTGAAGCCAGGAGCTCCATTCCAGCCTGGCCAATTTGGTGAAACCCCGGCTCTACAAAAAATACAAAAATTAGCTAGGTGTGGTGGCAGGTGCCTATAAACCAGCTACTCCAATGGCTGAGATATGAGAATCGCTTGAACCCAGGAGGCAGAGACTGCAGTAAGACAAGATGATGTCAATGCACTCCAGCCTGGGTGACAGAGTGAGACTCTGTCTCAAAAGAGAGAAAGGAGAGAAAGAAAGAGAGAAAGAGAAAGACAAAGGAAGGGAGGAAGGAAAGGAGGGAGGGAGGGAAAGGGAGGAAGAAGAAAGGAAAAATGAAATATCCAATACTAAAAGTAGAAACCATTCACAGCTAACTCTGATATAGATTTTGATAAGGGAACACTGGAGTAAGAACTTTTGTCCCTGTAATTGATTTTGTAGGATGTGAGTTGTCAAGGGCCAGCGTTATCAAAAATATGGTTTGCCTGTGGTCCCAACTGGTAGATTAAATTCTCTAACTATGTGGCGAAGTAAATACCCCAAATGACAAAATCACAAAATGTGCACTGACAATGACTGCTCAGCTGTGACGATACTGAGACCTCCTCTCAGGGTCAGGAAAAAATGAGAAGCAAACTGGACCTGAGCATCATTAGAGTTAGAACTGATACCCAAAACAAGTCCAAGAAACTTAATCTATAATGTCCAAGATCCAATCCAAAAAAGGGCTTAGCCTAAATATATAATCTATACAATAAAGGCACAGCAGCCACATTCTTTGTCAGGTGGGAGGCCATGCTTTCTTCCCCAGCGAATACTATCTTCAGATTGAGAAAGCCCATGTAATTCCAAGTGACAGAGGGGCAACCACCTGCCTTCAAACAGAAGGGTTTATCAAGGGCTGAACAAGCTGTGAAGACCCCGATGAAAAAGTCTGACATCCAAAATATGGAAGAAAGTGCCACAAATCTCAGACAAATATATGGGATAATTTCCTATTTACAGCATTCCTCTGTACCCTAAGAATATACCATTATCTCAACTGATTTCCATCTCTTCTATATTTTGCATGCAATAAAGTGAAAGACTGAGTTTAAGACTCTTTCACTAATTTTAATTTTAAGAGAAGTTTCACATGACTATTTGAAATAGTCATCTATTGTCAAAAATCACATGCGGTTTTAAAAAGAAGTGTATTCATTACTTTCATCCTCTTCAAAGAAGATAATGTTATACTAAGCTAACAATATCACAATTTTGATATAGCCCAAACCCTGTGCATTTGCCTTTAAATTAAAACAACTATCTCCTCATTAAAAGTATTTGAAAATGGCCATGTTTTCTGAGACATTTTGTTGTATAATTAAAACTGTTTAGATTCTTAAAATCAAATAAAACCTACATTCACTACCGTACCTTTAACTTAAAAAAACTACATAAAATTTCATAGAGTGAAATAAAAATTATTAAACTACACTTATTGGATGACATTTCTTTCCTTTGAATCACACCTTTAAATTGTTTCATGACATATAATTATAGAATTATTTAGTAAGGCATACATTTCATAATGATTTCTATTTTGTAAATCAGGCATATATTAGTTTCCTTTGGAGAAAAGTTTGCTCCACTCTATGGCACATAATAGTGCTTATACTTACAACAAGATAAATGAAAAGTCATATAAATATATACAAAGAAAAGACCAGACTGCAACAATAGTTCTGTTTTCTTCAGTTCTTACTATTGACTACATACCAAGGTATGGAGGTGGGCTTGGAACTTTCCACACTAACATTTCTAGACCATCACTTCCTTACTTTCCTGTAAAAGCCTCTTTGCTTTGGAAATAGGACACAGATCTTTTTTTTTTTCTTTTTTTGAGACAGAGTCTCACTCTGTCGCCAGGCTGGAGTGCAGTGGTACAATCTTGACTCACTGCAACCTCCGCCTCCTGGGTTCAAGCAATTCTCCTGCCTCAGCCTCCCGAGTAGCTGGGACTACAGGCGCACACCACCATGCCCAGCTAATTTTTGTATTTTCAGTAGAGATGGGGTTTCACCATGTTGGCCAGGATGGTTTCGATCTCTTGACCTCATGATTTGTCCACCTTGGCCTCCCAAAGTGCTGGGATTACAGGCTTGAGCCAACTGCACCCGGCCAGGACATAGATCTTTATTCCACCTCATTGGTCTCATCAACCAACTTATTCTCTCTCCACCTCAATAACTGAATATTTGTCTCTTCCTCCCAGTTTTCTATCTACACCAACTCCTGCCAGAATCTGGTATTTCTGTTCCCTGAAAGCAAGTAATTCAGTAGATTATCTGTGCATGTCTTTGACATACTCATTTCCTGTTCCTTTTACCTCCATTTATTCTCCTAGCCATTATTGGAAATTGCCATCATTACGAAGTGCTCCAGTTTTGAAATACTAAATGCAAAGACCCTGCTTCAGATACCAACTTCCAAATATTTTAACTCCTTTTGTTCAGCAACTGCTGTTAAACTTGCCTTTTAATCTCACTAGGATCTCCACCTCACAACATTTTTATATTCTTATTAGCTTTTTTTTATCTTTACCTTTCAACATAGTTTATTACCTCCAATTCTTTGCCAAAGTCCATATTCCCACTGTGTCTTTTTCATTTGGTTACATGCTTGGGAAAACATCAATCATGGCTGACTGTGACCATCATGGTCTCTTTAATAAACAGGGTCTATAATATAGCTCATCAATCTGTCTCATCTTCTAATACCCATAGCAATTAAACACACATTTAAAATCTTCTCATTCCACTTGAATCTTGTATCACAGCAATTCCCTCTTATTCTCAGCAGATGACCTCATCTCTTTCCTCAAACTCTCTGTGACTTCAGGGTCATCATGCTCTTGGGATGTTCCTTTTACTTTCAGAGTCACTCTGTCTACATTTTTAAAGATCATTGCTGTGGTTTGGCTGTGTCCTCACCAAAAACTCATTTTGAATTGTAGTTATCATAATCCCCATGTGTTGTGCGTGGGAACCAGTGGGAGGTAACTGAATAACAGGGTGGTTACCTCCATGCTGTTCTCATGATAAGTGAGTGAGTTCTCACAAGATCTGATGGTTTTATAAGGGGCTTTTCCCCAACTTCACTCTGCACTTCTCCTTGCTGCTGCCATGTGAAGAAGGACATGTTTACTTCCCTTTCTTCCATGATTATAAGTTTTCTGAGGCCTCTCTAGCCCTGCAGAGCCGAGAGTCAAACCTCTTTCCTTTATAAATTACCCAGTCCCAAGTATGTCTTTATTAGAAGCATGAGAACAAACTAATACAATCATCTTCCTCTGTTTACTCACTTGTAAAATGGAATAAGCATGTATATTTCATACCAATTTTGTGAGGACAAAATATATTAAAATGTGAAAAGTACTTATCAAAGAGTGTATGGTCCAGAACAATTATTCAATAAATCAAGGACCTTCCATTCCCTTCTCTTTTCCATTTCTTTCCCGTCTTATTCACCATATCTTTCTGGGAGATCTCAACAACCACATAGCTGGCAGCAGTTATCATCTGTATGCTGATGTTTGGCAAATGCTACCTTCAGCGCAGATCCCTTGGTGGAAATTTAAATCTATTTACCCAATCATTTCCAAGACTAAACTCATCACATTTTTTTCAACTTTTCTCTTCCTTAAGCATTCTATCTTAGGAAATGCAACCACCTTAAAACTAACTGCCTGAATCAAACTTCTGTGAATTTTCTTCATTCCTCTGAATCCCTCACTCTCAAATTGTCTCTCCTATGATTTAACAAATCCTGTTGCCTCCACATTCCAAATGTCTTTCAAATGTAAGAGTTGTTTACATACTATTAACTATTTCATGCCATCATCATCTCTTACTTGGTTTATAGCCACTTCCTAATGGGTATGGCTACTGAGCACAGACAATAAATGCTCCAAACTATAATTACAATAGCCTTCTAAAACCACAAATCTGGTTGGATCACTTATCTGGCAAAGACATAAAATGTGAATTCCTACAATTCTCACCATGCTACCTGTCTATCTTCCAGCATCTTCATGCATGTAAACCGCCTTTCTTCTCATGTTACTGCAAATAAACTCTCTGCTCCTGTACCCATGCCCACTTAAAGGCCTCCAAGTCTCTTCTTTCTTATACCAAGTTTGCTCTCACCAATCAGTTATGTCCATCAACATAAAAAATTCAATCTGCTGGTCCCACATCATCTTCCAGCTGCATCATAACAGCAAACTGTTCCCTCAAAGAACTGCCTTATATGCTTTCTATTATTACCTCAATTTCTTATTTAGTTTCATTACAGACAAGGAACATGAATTTTTATTGAGATTTCTTAATATTCTAGCACACATTCTATCTCTATGAAATTATACAGAAAGAATGTCAATTCTGCAATTGTCATGTTATATAAATGTCAACATGATAAATGTGGTAGATAAAACCATTCATATCTTTAATATTATTATTGGCATTTTGTCAAGTTGCTCCATAATTTACTGAGAGATGTGTAAAGTCTTCAATTGTGGTTTTGTCTATTTCTCCCTTTTAGTTCTATCAGTTTTTCTTTATGTACTTTCAAGTTGTGTTATTAGGTATATAATTATTAGACATATATATATATATATATATATATATATATATATATATATAGTTGTATTCGCCTCAGATGTTGACCCTTTTATATTTGTGAAATGCCTGTTTTTTCTTTATATTTGTTTTTAATTCAAGAATTTACCTTTGAAGTTCTTTCCCATACTTTGTCAAGTAAGATTTCCTACCTGTTCATTCACTAGGATTATGTTTTATTTTTAGTTTTTGAAGATATTAATCATACCTGAAGCAGTAATACCTGGCCTTATAGCATCTGGATCATCTTAGAGTTTCTACCGACTGATATTTTTGTTAAGTAACTCTTCTCCAGCTACTTTATACCTAATAAATTTTATTTTATCCTTGAAATTGTTTTAGAAACAATGTAGATACTCTGGATTTAGTAACTTTTATCTGAAAGGTGTTGAGATTTTGCCTAGCAGGCAGTTAGATTCAAACTAAAATCTTTCTCCTCCAGTGGTCAGGAACTGAAGTTGTTTGTTTTTTATTTATTTCTCTTTCTGGATGCTAGTTTTACTAAAACTGGAATCTTCCCTACTTGGGTAGTTCAATGGAAAGACAAGGATTTTGGTAGTTTTTATACAGATTTTGGAGCCAGTTCCCTCTGTAAATTTCCCATTTAAATATTCCAGCCACTCTGCCAGCTCTGAACTTAGTCTTCTGAAAAAAATAACGCTTCACAATTTGGCTTTCCTGCCAGACGTGGTGGCTCACACCTGTAATCCCAGAACTTTGGAGACTAAGGCAGGTAGATCACTTGAGGTCAAGAATTCAAGTTCAGGCTGACCAACATGGTAAAACCCCATCTCTACTAAAAATACAAAAATTAGTCAGGCATGGTAGCGGGCTCCTGTAATCCAGCTACACAGGAAGTTGAGACAGAATTGCTTGAACTTGGGAGGTGGAGGCTGCAGTGTTCCAAGACTGTGCCACTGCACTCCAGCCCTGGCAACAGAATGAGACTCTGTTTCCAAAAACGAACAAAACCTTGGCTGTTATTCCCATTCAGACTGAGAAGTACTGTGAGACAACACACCTACATACACAAATAAGCAAATACACACATACCTCATCTGAAATAGTTTCATTTTTCAAGGATTAATTGCCCCTTAGTTTTTGCCTGTTTCTGATCATTATCCAGTTTATTCAAATGTTTTCTTTTAAAATATTTAAAATATTTTATCTGGATATTATTCTTGCTACCCACAGATTAGCTAGCATGACAGCAAGGCTCTAGAACCAGAAGCCATCCCTCTGACTCCACTGAAACCTCTTTTGTTAGCATCACCAATGGCCCCAAATTGTTAGACCCTATGGTTAATTTTCAGTCTTCAAGTTACCCAGACTTTCAGAAGACTCTGACATTCAGTCTTCTTAAGATCATACTTGCCTTCCAAGAAAACATCCTCTCCTGGTTTTCTCCTCTATAACTGGACATTTCTTTTATGCTGTTTTCTTGGCTCTTCCTCTTCCTCCAGACTTCTTAACATTAAGAGTTTGCCACAAATATGTTTTGCAACTTCTATTCTCTACCCACAAGCATATAGACAGAGAATGATCCTTGGCAATGACATCTAATCTAGTTGCTTTAAAAATTTTCAAATTTATAGCTGCTTTCTCTGAATTCCAAATAATTTACCCAACTGCCTATTCACATTCTACACTTGAGAGTCTGTTAGACATCTCAAATATGATTATGTCAAAATCTGAACTCTTAATCTTACATCATACAAACATGTTTAAACTGCTTTCTTTCTTATCATTGAGAATTTCAAACTTCCCGTTGTTCATAAAAATAAAAATTGGGGGTGTCTTCCTTGAATGTTCAATTTTGTCACTCATGTTCAACGTGTTAGGAAATAATTAAATGATCTAACCTAAAAATACATCCCAGAATATGTCCATTACTTTCCCTTTAGCCAGTGAAATTCATCATGGTCATCATCACTCATCTCAGTATTGGCAATGACCCTCTCACTGATTACTGACATCTACTATTGCCACCCAACTATTGTTCCTAAATCAATAGCCGAGTAATTCCTTTGAAGTAAAAATCATATAACATCATTTACCTGCCAAAAATTGTTCAGTGGTTTTCCATTTCACTTACAGTAAAAGTATAAGTCTCTACAGTGATCTAGGTCATCTCACATGGCCTGGCCTCTGGTGACATCTCAGGCTCTCTTCCTAACACTCTGCTGCCTGCTCACTGTGCTGCAGCCATTCTGGATTCTTTTTTTCTAGACTGACAAACCCCTAGCCTTTCTCCATTTTTAAAACATTTTCTCCAATAGCATTGATATTCTTTCTTCAAATATAATCGTGTATTTTTTTATGTTGAGATTGTCTTTTCCCACTAGAATGTAAGCATAGGGGTCATAATTTAGAGCTTTGTTTTGTTATTACTATGTTACTAGAACCAAAAATAGTGTCTAACACATTTGTTGAATAGTTGTTGAATTAATAAATGAACAAATCAAACTCTTACTGTTTTCTAATTTCTGCATAATCTTGCTTCTGCCTACCTCTAAAGAGTTTCATGTCTTTAGGAATACACTATCCTCCCTACATGACTAAATTGTGCTTATGTTTTAAGTCTCAATTGCAGCTAGGATTAATTTCACTTGCTCCCAGGACACCTCATACTACATATCATAGCGTTTGTCAGTGTGTTACATTTATTTGTTTATTCAACTAAAACTCACAACTGTAAGCCATATCAGAGTGGGACTACCTCTCTGTTTTGTTCACTATTTTATTTAAAATATTTGGCACAGTGCTTGGTGCAGTTAGTAGTCAATTATTATTTGTTAAAAAGCTTATACTTTATCCTAAATTTATGAGTCAACTCAGATGTACTTGTGCCTAGAGAACCACTATGTGGAATAACCAATATTTGGTCCCAAGTCTTTCCAGCGTCATATGCCTTCCACATAAAGGAGTTATGTAATTTTGTTTTAGAAATTTTTAAATAACAATTATATAGCATGTTACACTATTTTTTCAATATAAGTTGATCACTGTTGAGAATTTTTGACAAAACGAGTGTGTTTTTTCCTATAGCAATATGCAAAGGGAAGTGTAACAATGCTATACTCATCTTTAGACATACATATTTATGTGCCATCCATCTTCAAATCACTTAAAAAACATTGCAAGGATTGTATGTCACAACAGTCAGAATTATGATGACTCCAGTGGACTCTGACAGATCATGAAGTTAATTTACCTGTTAGGGTGTCAAGAGTGCAAATCTCCTTAGTTCCTGATTACTGCAGGAAACTGAAAAACTAGCACCTGGGGCAATAAGGGGGAAAGTTAGGGCCAAGACACAATCAAATACCAGTTACTCTAATCAAATTCATGGCAGCATGAATCACATTAAAAATCTTCAGAGGGAATCAATATGACAGAATGTTCAACATGAGGTAAACTAATGAAGGACAAAGTCAAAAACACAGTTAAAATGTTACTGTTCACTACAAGACATACATCAAAGCAGAAAACTGCTTTCTGTCCCACTGTGAAGGCTATAATTATTTATAATGGTTTATAAGACAGGGCTTGTGCTTGTCAAGTGAAGAGACATAATTTTTTTTTTCTTGGTACACATCGAAGCGTTTTATATGAAAAGACAACACAGTCTTTGGAGTCATTCACTCTTGGATATGAATCATGGCTCTAAGCACTCTGGAGACATGTGATCTCATATACACTACATAAACCATGAACCTCAGTTTCTTCTTTTGTAAATTGCAGACAATGTTCCACTCCTTAGATTCATTTTTGAAGCCAAATGAAAATTCAAAAATTAGTTTTAAACAATATAAACATATTTTTTTAAAAAAAGAACAATGTGATATCAAAGCCAAGATTAAAATGGGAAATCAAAGCAGTTTAGATACACAAGGCTTATTGTACAAGGAAATACTTAAAAAAAACTAAACATTTTCCTTCACCCTAAAAAGTTGAGTAAAGCTTTTTTTTTTTTTTGAGATGGAGTCTCACTCTGCTGTCAGGCTGGAGTGCAGTGGCATGATCACGGCTCACTGCAACCTCTGCCTCCCAGGTTCAAGCGATTCTCCTACCTCAGCCTCCCTAGTAGTTGGGACTACAGGTGTGTACCACCATGCCCAGCTAATTTTTGTATTTTTAGTAGAGATGGGGTTTCACCATGTTGGCCAGGATGATCTCGATCTCTCGACCTCATGATTTGTCCACCTTGGCCTCCCAAAGTGCTGGGATTACAGGCTTGAGCCACCATGCCCGACCCTGTGTAAAACTTTAAATGTTTTTCCTCACTAAAAAAAAGCTTTTGAAGTTCAAGTAGTACTCTGGAAATAAAAATGTCAAATGAAGAGAAAGCTATGTAGTTAAGGAAGCTGTATCTGCTTCCAAGTATATCCTGAGCTTCCTTTTCTTGCATTGATTTCCATTTCATCCAGTGCTTCACTGCTTTCTGGCATTTAAATTTGTCCTCTCTCAAATTTTCTTTTAATCTGCTAATATTTCCACATACAGCTTTGCAGACTAAAGGTGTGGAGAGGGAAAGGTAAAAATGAAATAAAAAAATGAGCAGAGTCAGAAGCAGCAAAGCCTCTCATCTCTGTTGTGTGACCTTTTCTCCCACCCTGAATCTTTTTCTGGTTTGTAATCTGGAACTCAACATTTAACTTGTAGAACTAGATGGAATACGCATTTTGCTTTTCCTATCCTCTTCTCAGCTAAAGGCAGGCAATGTATGGAAGGAAAGTTGCCTGGTATGCAATGGCCATTTTCCTGAGTCGGTTTCATATGTAATCATGCTTTCCAGCATGAAAAATTGAAATTATATTAAAAATTCTTTAATTCCCCAATGTGGGTCTAATTATTTATGCTAAAACTCATAAGTTGAAACTTTTAACAACCAATGTGACTGTATTTGGAGTAAGGTGGTAATTAAGATTAAATGAGGTCATAAGAATGGCGATGGGGAGGGTGGCTAATCTGATAAAATTAGTGTTCTTATAAGAAAAGCCACCAGAGAGCTACTCTTCTTTCTCTCTCCACTGTGTGATGACTGAGAGAGAAGGCCAATTGTAAGCCACAAACAGGGCCTTCATCTAATCAACTGGCACACTGAACTTAAACTTCCCAGTCTCCAGAACTGTGAGAAAATAAATTTCTATTGTTTAAGTTGCCCAGTCCATGGTATTTGTTGTGGCATCCCAAGCTAATACAGCCCCTGTGTTTCATTTCCCAAAAGAGGCCCTGTACATGAAAAGGCCTGACTGCCTCAGAGTGTAAGGGTAATTCCCGGGGCAGAGAATTCCCAATTACCTAACACCTGTTACCTAATATCCTCTGAGGTTACATTCAATTAAGGAAGAAAGCACAGGGTATTTTAAAGACAAGAACGAATACACACACACACACACACAAACACACACACACACACAATCATTCAGATGTTTGATTGTTTGCCATAGGCCTAGTTACTTAGTGAATAAGATGCAACAGGCAATTGCCAACAGGCAGTTAAATAGAGGACATAAACACATACTCTAGTAAATATGATGCAAAATCATAAGTAAAAATAACAGCTATTTATTGATTGTTATGCCAGCAGAGAAGAGAGCCACTAATCAGAGTGAAGGAATATTAGAAAAAAGAGAACACTCAAATAGGAAGGTATCCAAAACAAGCACAGATTTATCTTCTAATCAATTTAGTATGTTTAATAAAGGCTGTCAAGTGTATTGTCTTAAGAAAGCACTAGGTTTTCCAGGAATTTGAATCAAAACTAAACAATGCCTTAGTCCCTAAAAGAGAATAAAAAGTAACTAATTCTCATTCCTACTTTCTGGGTTATTTTGCTTTGCATTTTGCACTTTGTAAAAATGTAACCCAGTAGAAAACATAATTAACCTTGCTTTAATCTGAAGTTTTCACAGTTGAGGCAAAGAGGCCATGCTACTGTGAATGTGATGTTTAGTCGGTTTTTGGCAACTCCTCACAATGCATAAATTATTTTTGTGAATTTAAAAGAAACACCACTGGGCAAAGGCTATTGATAATTTGACTTCTAAATTCTTGGGGTCCCTCAGCCTCTACGTACACAGAGTTTACAGGAGCAAGCGTTTAATCCTGATAACAATCGAACTAGATCATCCGACACTCCAGAGGGCAAGATGGGTTTGAAAAGTCTAACAAATTAGCATTATCAATATGAAATGAATAAATCTGTCAACATGACAGTACAGCAGTCCTTCTTTTTGGATTTTTTTTTTCCCATATACCAACATGAACCTGAATAGAAAAAAAAAAAAAAAAAAAAAAAAAAAAAAAAAAAAAAAAAAAAATAAATTTTAAATATTTTTTAAAAAAATACCAACATGAACCTGAATAGAAAAAAAAAAAAAGCATTAAAGAAAAAAAACATCAAGGAAAGCAAGAGTTAAAACAAAAACAAAAACATGTGCGCTAAAGTCTGAGAAGAGCTTCACATAAGAGCTTATATCTAATATTTATGCCAAACTTGAGCCCTTCCTACCTGGCGTCACCTCTGGTCCTTCTAACTGTACCAGCTCCTATGGGAAAGAGAGAGGAAAAAGCCAAAAAGCAATAAAGTGAGAGTTGTGGGGATCCTAACCCTTTAGTCCATTTGCTTATCTCAATATCCAACACAGTCATTCAGTGAACCTGCCCCATCCACAAACATAGCTTCTCAACTTGTAATTAAAGAGTGGGGAAGGTAGAGAAAATTGTCATAGATGTCACTCTCAGAAAAGCAAAATGCTATGGAACCAACTGTGCAGGTTAAGTGTGCTCTCAGGTAGATCCAGCCATTACGTTAATAGTTACTGCATGCCTATTGTGTGCTCTGTTCCTAGAAAGAAACAGAGATTTTAAACAAATGATTAGCAGAGGGTTCTATGGAGGCATCTACTAGAGGAATTGGAATACTAGAGACTCCACTGTTAAAGCCACATTCAAACAGAGATATAGGAAATGAAAGAGGTTTCTTATATAAGCATAGGAGAAGATCTGGGACTGAGGGAAGAAACCTTGAGAGAGCTCTAGGGTATAAGATATAAAAAGAGAATTATTGGAACTGAATTAGGTGAAAATAGAACAAATCCTTTCTATCATGGTAAATTTTATCTGTCAACTTGACTAGGCAATAGTAACCAGTTATTTGGTCAAACAGCAGTCCCGATGTTACTGTGAAGGTATTTCTTAGATATGATAAACTTATGTATCAGTAGACTTTGAGAAATGTGGATCACCTTCTATAACGTGAGTAGGCCTCATCCAATCAGTTGAAGGCCTCAAGCAAAAAGAAAGATTCAGGTACTCTGGGCAGGAATGAATTCCGCCGGTAAACTGCCTTACAACTCGTTTCGACATTGGCAGCCAGATTTTCCTCTCAACACACAGCTCTCTCAGTCACAGAGACCACTCCCTAATCACCACACTATGCCATGCTACTTATTCATCTCCTCCTGGCCAGAAATGTTCATTAGCATTCCCATTCTCATCTGCCCATTGCTGCTCAAAGGTAGCCAAAAAATTAGTCCACTAATTCCCCAACCACCACCCAGGTTTCCCACGAATGGGAAGACTCAGGGATCCTTTACTGCATTTCCTGCAAGAATTAGCCATTTTCCTAAATTCTGTACAGCAAATAAGTTGCCAAAAGTTCACACAAAAAAAGCATACATCTATTCTAGAAGTCAGAGGGATAAGAAAAGATTGTGTTTATTCATACATTAAAAATCCTTAGTCCCTGATACAGACAATCAGGAGGAAAAAGCCAAAGACTTAGTGATGAATTGGAAGGGGCAGATAGGAAAGGAGAAGAAATAGTGGCAACACCCAGGCTTCTGGCTTTTGCAACTGTGGGAGGAGCAATTTCATATTCAAAGGGTTTTGGAGAGTTCATGAACTACGGTTTGGAGATGTTAAATCTGGGAGGCTTAGACATCCAACTTCAGAATTGATAGATGGAGCTAGAGCTCAGAAGAGAAGTACTAGCTGTCGTTACAAATCTGTGAGGTGATAACATGTAGATTCTCCTCTAACTCATTGGTGGTCTAGCAAAAACTGAAGAGAATTAAAAAAAAAAAAGGAAAATAATTAGCTCTGAAAAGTATCAATATTTATCAGTCAAATACAGGAAAAGGAGCCAGCAAAGAAGATAAAAATGAACAGCAAAATAGATAGGAGAGGGGAAGTACACACACACACACACACACACACACACACACACACACACACAGAGCCATTATTATGGAACCCCCTGGGTTCATCAAAGTCCTATTATAAATGGAATCTGCAGCCGTAAATTGATCACATAAATAAATACTAAAACTGAACTAAAGATATGAGACAAGCAATAACTTCCTTATTACTGGAAATAGATAAAGCCAAGTTGTTCTTCCCAGATAGAAGGCAGATTGGAGTTAGAGGTGAAATCAGTAGATCTAAATTCCTATCCTATTTTTCTTGCTGCATCTTTGCTCCTGCATATTTAAATTTTCTTTGTTATAGTTTTTTTCTTTAGATTAATGTAAAATGAATATAACCATCCACAATTGTTATATGTAAGAAATAAATTAATATAATGCATAATAACAATATAGTATTTAGAAAAGCACTTTGTGAACTATAAATCCTCTACAAGTGTTATCATTTTTGGAGGACTTTTTCTTACATGTACTTATAAGCATACTTATAGACACAATATGTTCTATATATCTTATACTTGAACATGTATGTGTGATTTTACAAAAAATGCGAACTTTAATACAAAAAAAAGAATTTTATGTAAAATTGTTCTGCCTCGTTTATGCATAAAGGATACAGGATCTGGGGTCATAACTATTCTGAGAGTAAACAGTATTTTACCCAAGACCTTATTTTACTGATCATTTACATTTAGTATTTCAAACAATATTTTACTCAAGACTGTATTTCCTGATCATTTACATTTAGTCACCTAGACCCTGAAGAAAATATAACTCCTTTATTTTTCAACTTGGTTGACATTTAAGATCCATGGAATTCTGAGAATTAGTTTGCTAAACTATTGAACATGGATTATGGAAAAAGACTCGGGAATCATGATAACTTAAAAAGCCCAGTTCCCTGAGATAAAATGAGCATAGGGCTGTTAGATGACAAAGACTCACAAGAAGAGTTTAGCATATATTCTGGAGTTGTTAGGGATGGAAGTAACCAGATAACTGATTCTCACCATACGGAGTATATTCCTCCATACCTATGCTATATGACATGTGATGGCGTGTGCAGTTATGTTGTATTGAAAGGGAGATTAAAGTGGTAGAAGGCTTTATAGTATTGTCCTAAGGAAAGAAATTTGTTGTAACCTATGTAAGAATTAGGCCATAAGGTGTATGTCTAAATACAGGACATGGCATAGTTGACTTAAAGAAAATACATCTACCAAGCCAGATAGGTTCCACAAGACTCTATGCGGCTAGATTAATTTTTTTTTTTTTTTGAGAAGGATTCTCACTCTATTACCCAGGCTAAAGTGCAGTGGCGCTATCTTGGCTCACTGCAACCTCTACCTCCTGGGTTCAAGTGATTCTCCTGCCACACCTTCCCAAGTAGCCAGGAATACAGGTGCCCACCACCATGCCTGGCTAATTTTTATGTTCGTAGTAGAGATAGGACTTCACCGGTTGGCCAGGCTGGTCTCGAACTCCTGACCTCAGGTGATCCCTCTGCCTCAGCTTCCCAAAGTGCTGGAATTACAGGCGTGAGCCATTGCACCTGGCTAGGTTAGCTTTTTAAAAGAATCCCAGTACTAGTAAAAGTTAAATGTATCATAAGATATCATTTAAATAACAAATTAAACTGTGTGATATTATGATGTTTCCATTTTTAAAAATATGTAACAAACTAAATCTAATTGTTTAAATTACCTGACTTAGAAGAAAATTTCTGAAAATAAAAATTTAAAAAATAATCAAATTCAATCAGTTAATGAATTTATTACACGAATTCATTCACTATAGATTTTATGGACAAATGAAGATAGCTTTTGGAAAAACCAAGTCTATTAAAATTAATTTTGAAGATCAGAAAATTAAGAACACTGCTGTAGACATTTACATCCACTGCATCCAAATATAAATGTGTTTCATTAAAAATGCATCACTTGTTAATTCAGTAGGATATTGAAAATGACTATATCCAAATGGATTAATATCTTTCTAATCACTTCCTCATCTTCATAAGATATCAGTGAACACTATTATGTCATCAGTCAATTATTACATACTCTTAGAAGGTTATTTTTCCACACAAAACAGTCATTCAAAATGTTAGCATTCTTAAGAGATGCAAAGGAAATAATCTCATTTGAATCTTTATGTGTTATTATCCTGCACATTCTCATATAGCCCAGAAGGAATGAAAAGTGTTTGACTTACTTATCTTTTGTGAATTATTATATATTTATCCTTCTCACTTATAAACTGAATATTAAACAGCAATTAAGTAAAACAAAAACACTACATTCTTTGAAAGGGTGAGCCAGAAGCACCATGTGGTTAAAAACAAAAATGGTCTAAAGGTGTACTCACTCTTTTTACATTTGTATTCGTGGAAATACAATAAAATAGGAGAAATAGAAATATTGTCCATCCTGAATTCTCTATTCATATATGTAAGCTAAGGCTGTGTTTCTGAATGTCTAATCTTTGAGGAATTGATTATCTGTATTATCAAATATCTACATGTTAATAATGAAAGACATGTTGTATGAACAAGTAATGTTTCAATACTAATAATCTAATAGCATAAAAAGTTAAATAGAAAAATAAAAATTAAATTCTTTAAGAAAAAAAAATTATAATTCCAAAGCCATTTTCTCACCTTTCAGTTACCCTTCAACTCTTTATAATATAGTCTTAACCCTATGACTCTGTAAAATTGAGATAAAATTTCTTTATTTAAAAAAGGGTCTTTCAATCACTAACTGTGTATATTCTTGCAGTCCTCCTCCTTCCAATCTTCTGTAAAGTATCTGACACCTTTTCTCACATATGTCTCCTAATGTCCAACAAATCCAGACAAACAAATACAGATTAGTCACTATGTCTTGCCAAGTCAATTTCTATCATGCTAATTATATTCCACCTCTTTTCATTTTCTAGTGCCATAACTGAATTTATTATCTTTTGCTTGGACTATGTGATATCATTAGATTTTTTCTATGCCCTTCTACGCTAGCACACATATTCAAGTCCATCCTATATCTAGTTACAAAATAATATTCTTTATGTATATTTAGATTCTATGACTATAATCTCTCAAGCTCATACTTTTATTTTTTTCAGATTTTTAAAATAACCTTTATTTTAACAAGTTAATATGTGCATTATAGGAAACTAAAAAACACAAGAATCAAAGAACAAAGTCATTCACAATCACAAGCAGTTTATAGTTTGACATGTTCTAAGTCCTGTGCATGTATAGGCACAACATCCAATTTTATGGCACTGAAATCATACAGTACGTATCATGATTTTTCACACATCATGAATATTTACCAATTCAAAATCCCAAAGCTGTATGAGTATTTTGATAGCCAAGAATACTCTACACCAACTTCTAATAACCACCATTAGCTACAGAATTATCTCCGTAGTCCACTATTCCTAGTCAAACTACTTTCTTTTTTTAAAATATCTAATTCCATTGATTTCACTTCATAGATCCACCTGTCCCACCAAACTATATTTTCTGTGTTTCCCTGAAAGGCTATGATCTTTCTTGCCTTTATATCTTTTGTTTCTCTTTTTTATCAACTAAAAGCCTAGCTTAACTATTTTATTCTTTATGAAGTTTCCCCTAAATCTCCTTAGTGAAAGTCATCTCTTCTTTGTATTCTGAAGTTACTGGGTATTACTCAGACAGCCCACATTACATTTGTCTGTATTTATTTATATGTTTATACCATATTTTTTTCCAACAGATTGTCAGTTTTTCAAAGATAGAGATTCTCTTTTAGTTGTACTTTTATTCCCCAAAATTCCAAAAGCATTAATAGTGCTCAATTTGTTATTATATTACAGTAAGTATTTCTATGTATTCTCAAACAGACTGGTTTATCGACTATTCTTTTAAAATACTCTTTTACTTTTATTATAAGGAAAAGCAGGGTTAATGAAATCTTTTAGTAATAGAAAACTAGTAAAACCAATGTCAAAATTTAGATGCTTCCTAATAACCTTTATCATAATATAGCCACTATTACTACTATTAACATATAAAATGTTTTTATTGTGATTTTTAAATTATTCAATTTAACATTTTTAAAAGTTAATTTACTTGGCATGACATTTTAAAAGCAAACACTACTAAAAGAGTAATAACTATGAAAAGTGGTAAACTTATAAATGATTTATGAAAGTCACACATACTCTTTTTATATTATCCTGAAAGACAGATATGCCACACAGATATATAAAAAAAAAAAAAAATCCTGTTTTCCTCAGTCATGCAGGATATAAGTAGGACTACTTAGTTTTGCTATAAAAAGAGCATTTTATTAAGCATTTCTTGCCAAGAGGGGCCAACTGAGTTACAACAACCTATCATTAGTAGTGCATTAACCTCTAACATTATTTAATATTCATAAGTGTGGGTGGGTGGCAGTGTCAAAGGTAAAACATTTGAAAAATGTCTTTGAAACAAACAGGAAAGAAAACTAGTAGCCCTTTAATCTAAAGTTACATTCATAAGCAGACACACATACAAACCAGGCCTTTGAAAGGAGGATGGAAGTTTTGCCATCAATGTATTACTTCAACAAGGCTATTACATGCTGACAAATGACTTTATGTGCATATAAGGTGATCAGATTTTTTTTTCTCTTTCAAAATAAACATGGGGTAATGGAAAGAGCTGCGGTCTCAAGGCCAAAAATGTGTTCTTGCCTTGGACTCATCACCTGCTTACTGCATGACCTTGTCAAGTCTTTGAGCATCTCTGGTCTCTACTACCTTATCTGTAAAATGAGAAAGGTAAATTCAGTGATCTCTCAGGTAATTCTAAGCTCTAAAATCCTGAGACTCTCAAGAATGTACTCCAATAAAGGAATCTCTGAACTTTCTTCTTACACCATTCTTCAACAAAATGCTTTCTCACATTTTTCTGTTTTTTTTTTGTTGTTGTTTTTTTGTTTTTTTTAAAGTAAACAGTGATTTTTCTTCATTCCCTCCAAATACCCGATGTGTCTAGTTTGGTGCTTTATACCTATTGGGCCCTAAAAATATATGTAGAATAGATATTGGGGAATGCCTCATTAACATCTTATTTTCTTGCTTCACACATATTCCTGATATTCATTTGCAATATGTTTTGTTCTCAGAAAGATGAATTAACTGCCACTTCCAACAAAAAGTTCTTTAATATAAGTCAATCCAAGAAGTACATTGCATCTTCTTGGGGACAATGACTGGTTCAGAGGAATGTCATTGGAGTCCTGTTAAACATTATAAACCTCTGGCTCAATCTTTGCATAAAATCTTACTGCCTTTAGTTTCTTGTCTTTAAGAGAAAGCACATCCATTTTTCTATTTAAGGGAGTTTAACTTGGATTTTCTGTTACATGCAACTGAAGTTTTCAAATGCAGGCAATAATTAACAAACTTGGATCTAGGTAGATTAAAGAATAGATTAAACTAGATAGATTAAAGGATCTACCTAGCCATCCCTTAAGAATCACTCAGAAACTAAATACCCACAATAAGAAATACAGCGTTATATTTTGTTTTATAAATTAAAATCCATTTTATCATTTGTATTTTCAGTAAATAATCTCATAATTTAAGGCTTTTTCATTTTTCACAGAATCATCATTTTGAAAATGAATGGTGCTTTGGCTTTTAAAAGCAGGTTTATAATATTCACATTGCTCTAGGGAAAACACCTAAAAATCTTAACACAGTAATCATTTCTTCAGCAATAGCTTCATATGCTTATTACAATACAATCTCTTTTCTGAGATTGTAGGCTTTTACCAATATACTTTCTACTTCTCAAAATCTTATTTGCATTTGGATTCACAAGTAAAAAGCTGGAAAGAATGCCTCTCCCACCCTCTAATAATCAGAAAAAGCTAATCTTCAAAAGTATAACTCTTCTTGCAAAAATCAGAGAACTGGGATTACCCAGCAAAAACCTTGTCTGATATCTAGGAAAAGTCAGGTGTCTCCAAGGAGAGAGGAGCATAAGCTGAGGCAGAGTATGGGAGGAAGAGGCAGTGGGTGCTTTATAACCCAGTAAGAAAAATCCAGCTAAAAAGTATTATTGAATTTCTAAAAGGGTGAGAATGTGGGCTACAATGAGATTATAAAACCCTTCAGGGCCTCAGATTCAAGATTTCACATCCATTCACAAACTCTTCTCTAGGGATCTCACCAGAACCTTAGGAGAGAGACCAGTTGCAGAAAAGTTACAAAAGCTCCCTCACTAAAAAACCTGGAAAAGGGAAGGAACAGATACTGAGGGAAAGCATGATCCCTCTGCCCTATCCCTGTTATGAAACAAAAGCTTAAGCCACCACAGGTAAAGGCACGTAGGTAGCGACCCATGGCAACTGGGAACTAAGGTAAGGAGACAAATAAAACCTTCTACCCCTTGCTGGATTAGGGCCAGAGTCACTGAGAAAGTACCATCTCTGAAGTCCAAGGACCTGCCTAAGACAGGCTGAGCCAAGGTAGCAAAGAATGACCCTGCACCCACCAACATAAGGACAGCAAGCAATAGGAAGCAAGTAACAGAAGTCTCCTGATGAGGGAGGTACAAGAACAGGGAAAAGAAAAGAACCTCCCACAGGCACAGACTCACAGGGAAACCCTATAGCTTTGGTTATAATAGAATATTGAGGAAAAACTTGCTACTCGCCTACCACTCTAAGGGTAAGACAACATTAGAGGAATCTGAAAGCAGCAGTGCACTGAGGGTAACCATAAGAATAAAAATAAATAAATAAAACTAGCTCAACCTCTGCCTATATTGGCTCAATCCCTTATACTAAGAGCTGAACAAAGAGGAGAATCAGCCCCACTTCTAGACATAAATATAATTTACTCTCTTATCTTACACATACCATCAACTTATCAAGTACAAAACATGAGAAACACAATGAGGGAAAAACAACACACTAGCAGGAGTCAAAGCAATCAGAAGAACCTGGCCCATATATGATCCATATGATTAATACGGTGATTAAGGAATAAAAAAACATGGTAACAGATAAGAAGAATGCCTTTGATGGGATCAATGGCATGCAGGATCTGTGGATAAATAGCAAACCATCAAATATATATGTAATTGGAATGTCAAAATGGGAAGAGAAAGAGAATGAAGCAGAAAAAATACTTGAAAAGATAATGACTGAGAAGTCTTCAAAAATAATGAAAGGAATCAAAGTACAAATTCAAAAGGCTTATAAAAAAACACACAACATAAGTATTGTTTAAAAAGACAATACATCATATGCAGACTAAAGAAAATGTTTTAAAAGGGAAAATCTTGAAAGTAGGAGAAAAAATTGGCACATTTTATATAATACAGAAATATTTTAAATACAATCTTTTTATCAAAAATGATGCAAATCAGAACAATGGGATAACATATTTCAAGTGCAAAAGAAAAATACCTGTTAATCCAGACTTCTTTATTAGTGAGAACATCTCTCAAAACAAAGAAGAAACAAAGATTAAACATAATTTCGTATAAAGGCTGAGAGAATCCATTGTCAGCAGGCCTGTGCTACAAGAATTATTAACTCAATTTTTTCCAGTAGAAGGATTATAATATCAGACAAAAATTCGATCTAAATAAAGAAATGAAAAATTCTGGAAATTATAAAGATACAGATTTTAAAACTTTTTAAAAATGTCTTTATAAGACACTACTATTGCTCAGTTAATTTTTGACAAAGATGACAAGAAAAGTTAACAGGGAAAAGAAAATACTTTTCAATAAATATTTTTGGAACTAATGGATAACCACATGGAAACAGTGAACACTGACATTTACTTCACATTGTATCTAAAAATTAACCCAAAATGGATCAGAAATCTAAATTTAAAACTTAAAACTGGAAGAAAAATTGAAAAAATCTTTCCATCTATCCTTAGCCAAGTATTTCTTAATTATAATACTAATATTACAAAGCATAACAGAAAATCCTGAAAAATTGAAGTTTATTACAATAAAAGTATCCTGCTGTTTAAAATATCTTTTTTAAAAATTAAAATGCAAGCCACAGAATTGGAAAAATATTTGCAATACATTTGTTAAACAAAATATCTGCATTCAGGACTTCTTAGTCCTTCTAACTCAATGAGAAGCAACTATATAAAAAGTGGGCCAAAATTTTGTACAGATAGCAAAAGATAAATCAATAAACAAAAAAGATAAATGTCAATATGTCTATGAAAAAATTCTCCATATCAAGAGTTATCAAGAAACTGCAAATTAAATTTTTAATGTGATGCCACTACATATTTATTAGAATAGCTATATTAAAAAGACTGACAATACCAAGTGTTGGTAAAAATATAAAGGTAACTGAGACTCTCATATACTGATATTGGAAATGTAAAATGGTACAGCCACGTTAGAAAACAATTTGATTTTTTCTTAAAATATTTTGAAAAATTATTTCTTCTATACAATCTAGCCATACAAGTCTAGGGATCTATGAAAACATTTACAGAAATCTTCATAGCACCTTTATTCATAATCCACAAATTGAAATCAACCCAAATGTACAATGAATGAACAAAATGTGGTATTACCATAGCAATAAAAAAACCTATTCATTATTAAAAAGTAACAGATTATTACAAAACTTGGATGATCTTAAAATCAAGGTAAAAATACCATTTGGCCCAGCAATCCCATTGACTGGGTATATACCCAAATGAATATAAATCATTCTGTTATAAAGACACATGCATGTGTATATTCATTGCAGCACTGTTCACAATAGCAAAGATATTGAATCAACCTAAATACCCATAAATGATAGACTGGATAAAGAAATTGTAGTACATATATACCATGGAATACTATGCAGCCACAAAAAGGAAGAAGATCATGTTCTTTGCAGGGACATACATGGAGTTGGAAGCCATTATCCTCAGCAAACTCACACAGGAACAGGAAACCAAACACTGCATGTTTTCACAAGTAAGTGGGAACTGAATGATGAGAACACAGGGACACATGGTGGTAAGCAACACACACTGGGGCCGGTCAGAGAGGAGGGGTGGGCAGAGGAAGAGCATCAGGAATAACAATTAATGGATAGTGGGCTTAATAATGAGGTGATGGGATGATCTGTGCAGCAAACCACAATGGCACATGTTTACCTATGTAATTATGTAACAAACCTGCACATCCTGCACATGTATCCCTGAACTTAAAATAAAAATTGAAGAAAAAGTACTGAAACCCAACTTCTACAGAGGCTTCCAGAAAACAGAAAAGGGTGAAACATTTCACAGCTCATTTTATGAGACCCACATAACTTTAAAAAGAAATCTTGACAAAGATATTACAATAATAAAAAAATTAGAAATCAAATACATGTATAGAAATGCATCAAAAAATCTTAAATAAAAATTTGTCTAATTTAACCTAGCAGTAATCAGAAAGATAATGCATAAGACCAAGCTGGATTTAAAACATGAATCAATAGTACTTTAATCTTCAAAACTCTACCAATGTAATTCACAATTAACAGAATATAGATTAGAAGAAGTTTACCTCAATGGATGCAGAAAAATATTTGGTAAAATTCAACAATCTTAACAATAAAGTATCAGAAAAATAGGAATGCAAATGAACATCTTTATTATAATAAGGGAAATGTATCTAATTGAAAATAAGTATTAGCCAGGCACAGCCACTCACACCTGTAATCCCAGCACTTTGGGAGTCCAAAGTGGACAGATTGCTTGAGCCCAAGAGTTAGAGACCACCCTGTGAAACTGGCAAAACCCCATCTCTACAAAAAAAAAAAAATTAATTAATTAGCCAGGTGTGGTGGCATGAGCTGATAGTTCCAGCTACTTAGGAGGCTGAGATAAGAGGACCACCTGAGCCTAGGAGGTGGAGGCTGCAGTGAGTAGAGATCATGCCGCTGCACTCCAGACTGGGTAACAAAGTGAGACTCTGTCTCAAAGAATAAGAATAAAACAAACATCAAACATAAAGCTCAAACCTTTCCCTCTGATGAGAGACATAATGAAGGATGACAGTTATTACTACTCTTAATGATGTGGAACTGTAGGTCCATTATAATAAGGCAAGGAAAAAAAAAGTTATATGAATAGGAAATAGAAAAAAAGTCATTGTTTCCAAATGATATAATTATGCACATAAAAATTCATCAGTAATCCAAAGAAAACTTAATCAGATTAATAAGTGATTTTATTAACATTACTGGATACAAGGTCAATACATAAAGCAATTGTATTTCTATATCTCAAACAAACAATATAATTTTAAAGATATTATGCACCATAGCTTCAAAAATATGTAATAGCTGGTAATGAACCTCAAAAACTGAACATAGAAACTCAGTACTTTAAAGCTGCAAGATCTCCCTTGATTGAGTTATAAATTGGGGTGAAATCCCAAGAATTTTCAAGAGGATTATAGATTTAAATGTAAAAGCCATAAACTCTAGAAGGTAACACAAAATATCTTTCTCAACCTAAAGCAGAGAAAGATTTCTTAAATAAGATTTTTAAATAAGTAACTAGAAAACAAAATATACTTACAATAGAATACATTAAAATTTAAAACTGCTGCTAATTAAATTATAATAAGAAAAAAAGTAAAGCCACAATGTTGTATGTACAAAACATATAATCAACCATGAGTTTATATTTTCAACCACAGGTTTTATTCTTCAAACCAGATATAAAGCCACATACCCATAACAAACTGATCTTCAACAAAGTTCACAAAACATGCAATAGAGAAAGGGCACCCTATTCAATAAATGGTACTGGAAAAATTCCATAGCCATATGCGAAATAATGAAACTGGTCCCATATATTTCATGACACATAAAAATTAATACAAGATGGATAAAAACTTAAATGTAAGACCTGAAACTATTACAATTCTAGAAGAAAATGTAGCAAAAACTCTTCTGTACATTGGTTTAGGCAAGGAGTCCATGACTAAGACCTCAAAAGAACAAGCACCAAAACTAAAAACTGACAAATGGAACTTTATAATAAAAAGTTTCTTCTAGCAAAATAATAAAGTGAACAAATAACCTAGAGAATGGCAGAAAATATTCGCAAACTGTGAATGTGACAAAGGACAAATATCCAGAATCTACAGTGAACTCAAATAATTCAACAACAACAAAAACTCCACACAAATGCAGTGTTAAAAATGGGCAAAAGAAATGAACATATATTTTTCAAAAGACATACAAATGGTCAACAAGCATGTAAAAAAATGCTCAACATCACTAATTATCAGAGAGATGCAAATCAAAGCCATGATGAGATACCACCTTATATTAGTCAGAATGTCTATTAAGTCAAAGGTCAAAACAAGCAGATGATGGCAAGGATTAAAAAAAAAAAAAAAAACAGTTATATACTGTAGGTGGATGTGTAAATTGGTACAACCCTTATGGAAAACAGAGGTTTTTCAAAAACTAAAAATAGAACTACCATTCAATCCAGCAATCCCACTACTAAGTATCAACACAAAGGAAAAGAAATCATTGTATTAAAAATATACCTGAACATAAATGTTTATCACATCACTTTTCACAATGACAAAGATATGGAATCAACCTAAGCATCCATCAATAGATGACTGTCCAGAATAATGTGGAATATTTATACTATGGAATACTGCTCAGCCATAAAAAAGAATGAAATTATGTCTTTTGTAGCAGCATGGATGGAACTGGAAGCCATTCTCTTAAGTAACATAACTCAGAAACAGAAAATCAAACACTGCATGTTTTCATTTACAAGTAGGAAGTAAATAATGTGGAGACATGGGCACAGAGTGAGATAATAGAGCTTGGACACTCAGGAAGGAAAGGGATGAGAGATCATAAATTACTTAATGGGTACAATGAACATTATTTAGGAGATGATTACCCTAAAACCTCAGACTTCACCACTACTCAATATAGCCACATAACAAAACTGTGCTTGTACCTAGCAACATGCATGGAGCTAGAGGCAATAATCCTAAACAAATAAATGCAGGACCAGAAAATCAAATACCACATGTTTCATCTCAGGATTGAGTGCTAAACATTGACTACACATGGACATGAAGGGAACAACAGACACCAGGGCCTACTTGAAGGAGAGAGTGGAGAAAGAATCAAAGAATCAAAAAACTACCTATTGGATACTATGCTCATTACCTAGGTTATGAAATAATCTGTACAACAAACCCTTGTGGCAGGCAATTTATCCATGTAACAAACCTGCACATGTATACCCTGAACCAAAAATAAAAATTAGAAAAATAAACTCTAAAATAAAATAAAATCTTATTTGTAAGTTATTAAACCATGAAAAAGAAAGTCTAATTTTCTTAATGGACAAAATATTTAAACAGATTTTACTAAAGATCATATCAAATTAATCAATAAACAAACAAAAAAATTACTCAAACTCATTGGCTGTCAGGGAAATCCACTCTCCCTGTGAGAAGCACCAGCTAAACACCAGTGAGATAACTCCACACCCACCCATACTATTGAAACTAGAGACTGATAGGTATCAAGTTTTGCTAAGGATGTTCAGATGGTTTGGCTCTGTGTCCCCACCCAAATCTCATGTCAAATTATAATCCCCACATGTCAGGGGAGGGACTTGTGGTGGGAGATGATTGAATCATGGGAGTAGACTTTCCCCTAGCTGTTCTCCTGTTAGAGTTTTCACAAGATCTGGTTCTTTGAAAGTGGGTAGCACTTTATTCTTCACTCTCTCTCTCCTGTCACCATGTAAAGAAGGTGCTTGCTTTCGCTTCGACCTCCCACCATGATTCTAAGTTTTCTGAGGCCTCCAGCTATGCTTCCTGTATATCCTACAGAACTGTGAGTTAATTAAACTTCTTTTCATTATAAACTATCCACACTGCAGTAATTCTTTATTGCAATGTGAGAATGGACTAATACAGATGTGTTACACTGGAAACTTACACACTGTTATTAGGAGTCAAAATTATTACACCAACTTTGAAACTCTGATTGGCAGTATCTGTCAAAGGTAAAATGCCACCTATGCTATATTCTGACAATTTCACTTTTAGGCATACACACAAAACAACTACATGTATGAGTACCATAAGAGACATCTCAAGAATCTTACAGTTGCATTATTAATGACAACACTGAAACTGGAAAACAAGTAATATCCATACAAAAACTAATTCTTACAGTAGGCAGAGTTAGGAAAGATAATAGCTACTGCCTAACTCAAGAGTAAAATTTAAAAAAAAAAACAACTTTTTTTTTCACACAATAGAATGCCACAAAGTAACAGAAATGAGCAAACATAAGTGAATCTGACAATGGTGAGTGAAAAAAGCCACATGCAAAAGATTGCACACTGTATGATTCCATTCC
Organism: Cebus imitator; assembly: GCF_001604975.1. Taxonomy (NCBI): domain Eukaryota; kingdom Metazoa; phylum Chordata; class Mammalia; order Primates; family Cebidae; genus Cebus; species Cebus imitator. The sequence goes on from NW_016107698.1 coordinate 2,049,773, forward strand.
CATGAAGTTTCAAGACATGCAAAACTAACCTTGTTAGAAATAAAGAAAGTGGTTGCCTTGAGAGTTGGGTGTGCAATGATTTGAGAATTCAAGAACAGGCCTTCTGAGATAATTTTCTATTGTTTGATCTGAAAGGTGATTACCTTGCTGTTTCACTCTTGTGACCTCTACGTTTATGCTATTTTCCATTTATGTACTTAATTTCTCTAATTAAAAAACATTATTTGGGGAAGTTCCAAAAACAAAACAAAAGTTTGAAACTTGTATTTATACAGTGTTTTATCAACAAACATATAAAAGGGTCTTGTACCGAGAGAGAAAGAAAAAGAGAAAGATGCTTGATCTCATTTATTCGCAATTAAAGAAATGGAAATTTAAAAGTTAAATATTATCAGAATGAAACAAACCACTAAGACATTTCATAAATTCATGCTTTGAAAGATAGCAAAGATATAGTTTTTCTAACTTACAAAGCTTCATTGAAACAAATCTAATTTTACTAAAATCCCCGCTTGTCTACTTAACTACACTGCACTATCAACCACCTTACCTCTATCACCTCCATAGAAATCTGTTACCATGAGTTTTAGAAGGTCTGAATGAGAAAACACAAATGAACAATGTGTATTTTGTCATTCCCAGAAATCAATAGTAAGACTGTCTTGCCTAATTCTCCCTACTTTTAGAATTAGTGTTTGTGTGGGTATGTTTGACTTCTACCAGAAAACTTCTCAGTATCTCACACAAAGTCTGCTAATAAGTGGAGCCCTTTCAAGAGTGTGTTAAGCATTCCAAGAAATGTCTGCATCCCAGCAGTGAGAACAGTTGAGGTTCCATTGCCACATTTAGAACTACAGTATAAAACAGTGTGTGAACTAAAACTACCATAAATATTTGAAAGTCTTAGAAAGTAGTGAAAAATTGAGTTTTCATTTTACGGACCTTGAGAAATTTATATATCAAGTAACGATGAAAAACATGCAAAAATACATAAAATAGATTGAACATTTTCACTAAAACATTTGGACTACTGTACTTTGATTAAAAAACCACAGGAAAAAGGAGTCACTTGCATTCCATAGAAGCTTCTTTGCCTTTTTTTAAAAAAGACATTTTTTAATCAACAGCCTATATTTCTCTTCCACAGAATTAACTAATCAACAATAAAAGAGAATAAATATTCAAATGAGAGGAGTAAAATTTCTTCTATCCTATTTCATATAGCTAATATATTATTCTCTAATACCTTAGAATCACAGTAAAAGATAGGGATGTGCTCTTCATTATTAATATGGTGAAAATATGAAGGCTCTGGGTAAATGAGGTCAACACTAAAATACATATTTACTTCTGGTGCCTAGGGGTACATAGTAGCTACTTAATAAATATTTCCTGCTTGAGTTAATAAATGCCAAAAGCAGAGTAATTATCTTTGATTGTATTTCCTTTAATCACCTCTCTCGATCTAATCCAGCTATCACTTCTGCTCCTCATAGCATAAACTAATCCTCGAAAACATACTATAAGCCATATAATTCCATGGCTCAAAAATCTATAATACTGTTCCATAACAATTAGGGAAAAAAATACCTTTTTCTCACAATTTCTCTCAAAGCCATACATAGTATTTTTGAGAAAGCAGACAGCTTGTCTTTGTTTAAAGTGTGCCATTCTCAGCATTTAAATATATTTTTGAGAAGTAACAGGCATTTAATAAATATTTGTTGAACAAATATGTGTAGGATCTTATCTGCAATTATCAGTGTATTTTATGTTTATTTCCCTTACTTCCACATTTTCCTTCAACAATTCCAAAGGTGGTTTTTCCTCTTCCCTATTCCACACATCAATAAGACTCTAAAAACTAATGCCAGTCAAGAGAAAATACTTTAGATACATGCAGGGTAGGATTAGAGTTGTAAAAGGAAGAGAAGGTGACAGAATGACAATTCAGCCAGACAGGAACAAGTGAATGAAGCAGGATCCATGAAGTGACAACAGAAGAAAGATCTTTCCTCCCCAGGACTAAGTAAGTAAAGGAGATACTGTGCCCAAATGTCCAGAAGTGTGGATACCCACTCATTTACTACCTTTGAGTATCCAGCTATTTGACACTCTCTGAAAAGAGAGTAGAGGATTACTCATTTGTTTAGACACCAGATAAAAGCTTCACTCCTCAACCAAAATAAAACTGAACAGAACCAAATGGGAATTCTCCTAGGATATTCTGTATATGTATCACACTGTTATAAATGAGTGACTGGATTCATGAACAAAGGAATTTGGAGCATGTGAGCACAGCGTACAAACTTAAATTAAAAATTAAATTGTAAAAAGGTAAATTTATTATACACCCATATGAAATTTAGCCACAACTAAAATGCTAAATTACAGAAGCACTAAAGATTTACAGGAAAAAGACAAGGTGGAGCAAGAATGGCAACCCCAGCAGATTGCTAACATTTTTATATCCAAGTTTTCACTGTTCACTATACAGTCATGCAGTGCTTAATGATGAAAATACCTTCTGAGAAATGCCTTGTTAGGCAATTTTGTCATTGTCTGAACATCATAAAGTATCCTTACAAAAACCTAGATGATGTATCCTACTATACACCTAAGCTATATGGTATAGCCTGCTGCTCCTGGGCTACAAACCTGTATATCATGTTACTGTACTAAATACTGTAGGCAAATGTAACATAATGGTAAGTATTTTTGTGGCTAAAAATATCTGACCCTAAAAAAGGTAATAGTAAAAATATAATGTTATATAATCTTATGGGATAACTGTCATAAAGCAGCCTGTCATTGATCAAAACGTGGTTATATAGCCATAACTATGTCACTGCTTGACACAGGCATTGCCAAAATTTCCAGTCATAATTATTAAAATTACTTTACAAAACAGTAACAACAGCAGAAGCAGCCAGGGTAACAATAACAAAATGATGAAATAACACAAAGCTATCCAATAATACCAAAAAATGTATAAACAGGTACATTTACAAAGCAGAGATTTGTTTATTCATCTTAAAAATGGCTTAATCTTACCAGCAGATTAGCAGGTGTAGTTTATAGAAACAAAGACCTGTCCGTTTTCCTCACCTCAAACATGTCTCTATTAGTTCCTATGTCACATGCAGCATGCAGTTTTGTTTGACAGTTTCTGAACTTGCTCTATTCATTGGCACTGAAGTACCAAAAGGTGCTTACTATTTTTCTTCCTGTATGAGAGTGTCTTGGATTAGCTTAAGAGCTCTGAGGCATTGCCTCCCAAGGATGCAACATTTGGATCCTTCCAGAGCACTTCCTTCTTGGCTGAGAGAGGCTTTAAGAGGAGAAAGGAATGATGGAGGGCAGGTGACATGGTTGAGAAAGGAAACAGAAAGTAACAACTCTATCTGTAGATTCTTCAAGTGCACTTTAATAATGTTCTACCTAAATAAGTTACTTCACAAACAGGTTCTGACAAATTATCACTTTCCTCTGATTTGTTAATTTTATGGATGTACTTATTTATTATATATCTCTTGCTTCTAGAAAATATTTAAAATTAGCTTACCAAAACACAAGCAAGACTTACAAGACAGGCCCAGGCTGAAATCTTGGTCTAAACATAGACAAATTGACTTACTTAATAACCTGGAGCCTTAGGTTTGTTTCTTAACATAAAACCCAACTCAAAGATTTGTTGTAAAGATGAAATTGGATTAAAATTGAAAAGCAATTGATATTTCCTTCCCATACTCCTTAATCTTCTCAAAATGAAAAAAATCGTATCTTTTAACCATTGTTACAATATGTTACTTAAAATTTTATTAGATCCATTCACTGAAAACACATTTTTAAGTGTCTCCCTGTGTTTAAGTGGTTTGTAAATTAACTAAACACTTTGTCAGAATTTGATGAGTAAGATAACATTCATCTACAAGGGCTTCTGCTGCTGTCTGAGTAACCCAATAAGTCATGCTTGCTTTATATTGGAGGTCAAAATCACACTTGCAATTAAAAAAGCGATTAAATACTGAAAAAGCAGATGATTACTTGCCCACACACCTCAGAATGCTTAACGTACTTTCAAAATCTGATTTGTTCGAGTTGTAAAGAAGATTAAGTGTGCCTCTTTTTAGAAAATAAGTTATTTGGCTATTATTTTTTAGATAATTATTTTCAAGAAAAACTCAGTTGCTAACTACTCGTAGGTCAAACTAGTTTCACCTATTGAAGAGGAACGTGAAAATCAAAGGATAGTCTTTGGTCTTCTCAGGTGAAAACACTAAGCATATTATGAAACATGAAAAAAATACACAGAGAAATAATACATTAATGGAGATCAATCACACTTAAAAAAGGCAAGTTTTACAACTACCAGATTGTAAATTAAGTACTGAGTTAAAGCAGATGGCAATTTGAGAAGACTGAAAAATACAAAGAACGTTCTGAAATCTCTAAAAGAAATGTCTCTCCTTACACTGGAAAATGGCAAAAAAAAAAAAAAAGATTGAAATATTTATGACCAAGATTACTTGCTTTAGCCCCTAAAACCAACCTTATTTGCTTCATTAAAAAGTTTTCAAATATTAAAATGTATATAGAAACACTGTATCTCATGAAATTTTCATAAACAACATCTTCAAAAATCAAAGGAAAAAATGTTATACTTGTGTATAATAAATGCTTCCCAGTAGCATCAGGAGATTTAAAATTCCAAGAGCAAAGTCAAAAGACTACCATAAGAGTAAGTAATTCTGTGATAATAACTGCACAATTATAAGGGTGGAACTGCATTTTTAAGGCATGAGAAATATTTGTGTTCTTTATGTTTGTATTCTTTCTCTATCTTTTTTTCAAGCTTATTTGCTGGAACAAATACACTCAAATTGTCAATATTTAAAGACTTTGTTAATCTGTAAGAACCAGATGTAGACGTATTTAATATTCTATCTCTAAACAATTGAGCTCAACTCTCAAGGGCATTATCATATGGAAGAGGTGATGCTTTCATGCACAGCCTTAAATAATGATGGCAGCACACGTGGGCATTGTACCTAAATTTAAAATGCAACCAGTAGAATGACTTTTTTTCTAATATATCAATGAAGTAGTCATGAAATTTTAGCTCAAGAACATATTTTCAATATTGTCTAATCCAAAGCTTTTCCTTTACAAACAAAACCCTGAAAAGCCAAATGTCTAACTTGAACATATAAAGAAGTAATTACATTGGTGATTGTAATAATTGATTATAGAAAGTAAAAACAAAATAATTATCTAATAATTTTAACTTATACAAGGATATACATCTATATGATTTTAATCATAATTTTTGAAATTAGTTTTCAAAATATTAAATTATATTCTAACTGAAGCAATTTACAGAATTTTTAAAATTCTAAATATTTTATTTTCTCAGTACAGCAGACAAAAACAATGTGCATAATATCTCTCTGGAATTATATAAAGATGCACACTGAATTATTGTTTTAAAAAAAAGTCTTCCCACATAATCAATATAACTGACTACTCCAGAACTAAAACAATAGTGTAATTATTTATTTAATTAAAAGTTTTAGAATATCTAAATCTCCAAAGTGTTCTGGATATTTCTTCATGGAGAAAAGACTGATTTAAAAAGGGGTTGTCTATCTTATCACACTGAAAAGAGTTAATAAGGTGGCAGTACTCACTTACAAAGAGGAGAGGATGTCCTGGTCCATGGACTTAAGAACTTATGTCTGGAGACTGGGGTAGTATAACTATGTAACACCTGAACACTTCTTATTCTGATTACATAAACCTTCTGATTCCAGTTCCCTTTTCCAATAACTTATTGACAGTAATAGAAATCACTAGTTGTCTGATATGAACCTTCTAATGTTCACGATAGCTTAATTTTCAAAACTATGCATTAATACACTGGCATTCTGATTTGCACATTACCTTTTATGAATCTAGTATTGTGACTGTCTGAGAATTTAAACCACTGTCATGCTAACAACACTGGGTCACTAAACCTAAAAGAATGAAGTCTAACTCTGGCTACAACTAACTGTCAAAGGTTGCATAACACTATATTGGCATTCAGTCTCCAGTCATCTGTACTTCTCTGATGACATCTAGGAATCATTGTGCATTGTTCTTTGAAACTTACCAACGCCTGAGTAGTGGGAAAGAATCACATGTAGGTTAAGAAGACAGAATTTAGAGCTAGGGTGAACTGGGTTTGACCACCAAATCCCCTATTTATAGGAGTGTTTCTTCGGGTAGGTCCCAGTTTTCTCCTATGGTTGGTAGAAAATTTGGAGGACAATTTGAAGAATGGGACAAAAGATAAAAATATTTACATAAAGGCATTAGAGGGCTAATAATGCCATGAAGAAAAGTAAACCCGGTATTCGGAGTTGCCTTTCCCTTAGAAATCTATAAATTTCTGAAGTTTCTAAATGGAAAATGGAGAACAAAGATAAGAATCTATGCCTACTAAGGGTGTGCCTAGTAAATATTCCCAAAAACTGGTTTGGTTCCTAAAAGAACTGGTTTCTTACAATAAGGGTGGCCTAGAAATAATGGAACAGAGAGACTGCATCCAACATTAGATGATATCAATTCCTTAAACTGTGTTAAGAAATTTCAATTGCTGCTGCTATTTGAAGTCCATCAGAAGGAATGTAAATCCTCTCTGGAGAAAGATGACATCACTGCCATCAAAATGTTTCCAGAATTTTTCAAATACAGTGGCCTGTCACATAAACAATTAGGCCCAAAAGAAGAATGACATTATAGACAAAACAACAGAAAAACAGACAGTAGAAACAAATTCTTAACAATTCTAAATATTAATCAGACATATGCTGTAAAATGAACTATACCTCCCATGTTTCAAGGATATCAAAGACAAAATTAGAGCTTCTTCAGAGAACTAGAAAATCAATAAGAAGCATATGGAAGAGATTAAATTACAAGACTGAAAGAATCACCAAATTAAGAATCAAACAGATTGAAGTAACAACAGAATAAACATAGATGGATAATTTCTGAGCCAAAACTTATTTTTAAAAATATAGCCATATTGCAATATGGAAAAACAATTGTTGAAAAATCTAGAGAATAAGAGACACAGTGTATAAGTTGAGAGGGTTTAACATACATGTAATTTTGTTCTAGAAGAAGAAGAAAGTGAATGAAACAAAAGCAAAATTTAAAGTAATGCCTGTTTTACTAAAGTGCTGAAAGAAAATAAGTCACAGATTTTAAAAGCCCATGAAATTCAAAACAAGATAAACAATATGAAGGCTACAATAGGACACAACCTAGAATTCTACAGCCAAAGAAAGTACCCTTTAAAAGCAAAAGTAAATAATATTTTCAAACAAACAAAAACTAGGGAGGTTTGCTACTAGAAGACCTGAGCTAAGAAATATTAAAAAGGTACTCCTTCAGATAAATAAAATCAAAGAGATGAATAGAAGCAAAGGTCAACAAAAAAATGTAATATTTACTTTATAAAACAGTAACATCCTTTAAATCTTAAAATATAAAAAAATTAAAAGTCATGGAAAAGGAATATGTAATTCAAGAAAGAAGACCGTGGATGTAATGTGCTCTAAGGCCCTTTCCTTATTCTGAAAGAAAATAAAAGTATCAATTAGCATTATACATTGGTAAGTTAAGGACACTTGTGGAGAATTCTAGAGAAACAAATAAAATGATAGTAAAATAATCTATAATTTTTAAACTGAAAATTATGTAATCATATAATAAAAATATCCAAAAGATAATAAGATGGAAGAAAATCTAATATACAAAAGATAAAAAGAAAGCAAGTGAGATAATTTATTTAAATCTGCTATGTTAGGAATATCGGTAAACGTCAGTGGACTAATATCTGCAATCAAGTTTGTTTTTAGGTTGGGGGTAGAGCCTCAACTCTATGCTGATTTCCAAGAGTAACACTGTACTGAAGGTAGAATGCTAGGGGAAAAAGGGTGTAAAGATTGGAAAGAAGGAATACAGCTTTCCACATGTCACAGACAGTATGATTGTATGTAAGAGAAACCTACAAAATGACAGATATATTTTTGACTTAACAAGTGAGTTTAGCAAAGTGTTAGAAATAAGGTCAGTATACCAAAATCAATTGCATTTCTATAAAGCAGCAATAAATAAATAAATAATAAAAATGTTTTTAAAGATACCATTTATATTAGCATCAAAATATAAATCTCCTAGAAATAATTCAAACAAAAGATATATGTGAATCCTTCTTTCAGAAAATTATCAACTGTATTGAGGTAATTTTTTTAAGGTTTAAATAAATGGATGAACAAACTTGGATTGGAAGACTTAGTATTGAAAATATGTCAATTTTCCTCAAGTCAATATATATAGAATCCTGATTAAAACCCCAAATCTTCCCGTCTGAATATTATCTCATTCTAACCTTATATAGTGATTCAAGGGTCCAGAACAGCTATGACTCTCAAGAGTCAATGAACAAGGTTTCACAATATTATCAGATATCAGGCCTAATTAAAAAGTTAAGTAATTGAGGTGATATAATATCAGCATAAAACTACACAACTACATAGGGCAAGAAAATAGAGCCCAGAACTAAACATTTGAATATATTGCTGTTTTATCTAGAGCAAAGTTGATACTTCAGAGCATTGGAAAGTTCATGGTCTTTTCAATAAGTGGTGCTGGGACAAGTGGATATCCATAGATAGACATCCATATGGACTATACTGTTCCAACTCTTATAATGCTGGTTAAATCCACACTCCTCTTTCTAGGATCATAATCCCTGTGTTCAACAGGTATGAATGTGCTTGAAGATAACTATCATGGGATTTATACATATTCTTTTCTATAGCGAAGCTCCAAAGTTACTTGAACTGTTCATCATATGATAGGATTTCTTGAGCACTCACTGTATGGTTACTTTAATCTGAGTGGGCTACAATAGCTGTCATTGCAAAGCCCAGTAGTTGGCCAATTTACCAGTCTTCCATTAAAAATGCACAACCAAAAGTGAATACTTGCTTTGCAGGGTCTCATCTGTACTATAATTCTTGTTTTTCAGTTGTTATACTAATAATACAGCTATATGTTAATTTTCTTGGCAACTACACCTGTAGATGGCTTGTCCTATGATTATATTTAGATAAAATCCTAACTTTTTAAAGTATATATTACTATTAAGACCTATCTTCTCCATTTTGAGTTGTAGAATTTCAATATACTTTTAAACTAAGCCCCATGGCTCACATTAAATCCTATTTCATTTAAGGAGAAAATAAGGTATATGCACAAAACATTTTAATAGAATACATGGTTTATAGTAAGCAATCAAAATATTAGCTGTTAAAAATGTCCACTTTTTCTTAATAGTGTAGGTACCTTCTAGGGAGATGACAAAGCTCACTTACATGCAAGCATACAACAAATACACATATACACTCAGGCAGTGATGTGTCCTTCTGTTTTTCAAGCCTAAAATGACAATACTGAGAGAAGCTGCCACTGTCAAGAATTATTCATTGAAATTAACTTTATGTTGAATAACCAATAAAATATAAACCTACATTGAAATTGAAAGTAACCCTAGTTGTTGTTGCAGGCCTCAGTAGTTGGCTAGTATTTTTCAAGGAATATTTCGTTTGCTGGGAGCTGACTTGCTGACTAGCAAAAATCTCAGTTCACTTTTCATTCACTGGTGTCATAGCCTGAATGTCACCAATGAGAGGTCACCAATCAGAGTACTCACCAATGGAAAACTATCTGCACTCAGCAATCATTCATAGCTCAGTTGAAAATAGATCCTGAATAACATTGATCACTTCATTTGCTCTGTTAAACTTAGCTGTGCTGACAGGGCATACCACAGGGTAGAATAATTAAGGAGATGCCAGCAGAGAAAGTTATTAGAAGAATCATGTGACCCTCTGTCAGAGCTCATTTTTAAAAATAACTATTAGTATTGCAGAAAAATGTACCTCTACACTTTACATTGAAAACATATTTTCTGATACAATTTTCATTTTCTTTGAACTGTCCTTGATTGGAACATACAAAACAAAGGCAAATTAAGCTATTTGAAATGTCACCAGCTTACCCTAAGCTCTTAAACAAATCCCAGAATGGGGCAAGCACAACATATTGAAGCATGGTGAACTCAACGAAAATAATTACTTCAAGTTGTGAAAGAAGCTCCCCTAAAACAATTCACACATTCAACATGAATGTCAATAAATATGAAAGCCATTCTGGAAAGTCAGTGGGGACAGAGGATTGAATCTTTATGATTAGAAAAATTCAGAAGAAAAAAATAAATTAGCTCTTTATAGGGATTGTATATCATTGTAAAAATATAACCATTTGCAGTATTATTCTGGAATCTACTGTCAATGTACTTCAGGTCAGCCAAATACAAATGAATTTTCCACTTGAAATGATTGATTAGCCCTGATTAAGAACACTAATCCTATTTAGTTACTTCTTATCTCACAGAGTCCTGCTTGTCACTTGCAGGACACAAAGTTCAAGCAAGCCAGCGCCGATTGATGAGGGTTGAGCAGAACAATTTTGCAGTGGTACAAGAGAAGGGAGGACATTGCTCATGCAAAAAGCCACAGAAAGTTTGACTGCCAGCTTGAAAATCATGCACTTGGCTTTTTGTAAAGGAATTTTATATTAAAGGAAGAATTTCACTTTCACTACCATTGAAATCTGGGCTGTCATGATGAGCCAGGGGCAAGAGATAGAGAGACCCTAACTTTCTCAGGGTCAGCCCTGAGTTGCACACTACACTACTCATACTCCCCAGGCTTTGACCGAAGTAAGGAGCATATATTGGTGACCAGCTTCTTTTTCCATAAGTAAAAATGCTGAAATGCAACAATTACTAGTTGCATTTTATCATTTGTTAATTATGCTTTGTACCCACAGCTCCCTATACAATAGATATATTAAACTTTTTCATATTTAATGAAAACAGTCTCTTAATTTAAAATTTTTATTTTAGTTGTAAAATTGTGATGATCAGTATAAAAATGTTCATGTAGGCTTTTTCTGATATGTTTTTATCACTCTCAAGCTTAGAATGGACTAAGTCTTGAAAAATACTTTATTTTATCTTTTTTGGGATTTGGTCTTTCTCAATACAATGGGCCTAAACTGCCTGTTATTTATTCCAGCGATGTATCTGTGATTCCCAAGTGGAGAAAAGGAGTAAATAGTACACCCAGGCATGAGTAGATAATTAAATGTAATTTGTGATCTTTTGTAATGTATTAGGTTCTCACCTATAATAAAATTAAAGATGAAGTTATCTCTTCCACTGATCTATCTGTCCATGTAACAATACTTTTATTTTCAGTAAGAGTTGTTGTAATATAGGATTTTAATGTTTCTATAATTTCGGTATTCTTTTTCTATTGCTGCATAATGAACTGCCATAAACTTAGCAGCTTAAAATAATTTATTAATTATATCCCGGTTCCTATATGTCAAGACTCCAGGCATGGCTTAACTGGATCCTCTGCTCCTGGCCTCACAAGGCTAACATCAAGGTGTCAGCTGGGCTATATTCTCATCTGGAGGCTTAACTAGAGAGGATCACACTTCCAGATTCATTCAAGTTGTCAGCAAAATTTGTTTTCTTGCATCTGTGTGGCCAGTGAAGGACTGGGCATATTCCCAGAAACTGTTCTTGGGAGGAGTGATCCCAGGGCAGAGGGTCCAGAAGCTGCGTACCCATGAGGCAGATTTCTAAGGTCTAGGAATTGTTCTGACCTCTTAGCAGCTTTCAGCTTTGTTAGCACAGGCTGCCAAACTAATGAGGCCATAGGGGTAAGGACAAGGGCTACCTTTCCTTTAGCCAGTTCCTCACTGGCTCTCAGGTAAAGGCTGTTCTCAGAACCTAGAAGTCACCAACAGTGCACTGTCATGTGGCCTGATATGGTCTGCCTGTGCACTCACCCAAATCTAATTTTGAATTGTAGTTCCCATGACCATGTACCATGGGAGGAAACCGATGGGAGGTAACTGAATCACATGAGCGGTTACCTCCATGCTATTCTTGTGATAGTGAGTGAGTTCTCACAAGATCTGATGGTTTTATAAGGGGCTTCCCCCACCTCCTTCACTCTGCACTTCTTGCTGTCGTCATGTGAAGAAAAACGAGCTTGCTTCTCCTTATCCCATGATTATAAGTTTCCTGAGGCTTCCCAAGCTCTGCAGAACTATGAGTCAAATTACCCACTTTCCTTTATAAAATACCCAGCCTCAGTAATTTCTTCATAACAGCCTGAGAACAAACTGATACAGTAAATTTGTACCAGAAGTAAGGTGCTGCTATAAGGAGCTTAAAAATGTGGAAGCAACTTTGGAACTAGGTAACAAGCAGAGGCTGAAATAGTTTAGAGGGCTCAGTAGAAACAGGAAAACGTTGGAATGTTTCAAATTTCCTAGAGACTTGGAAAGCCAGAAAAAAAGGAAGATATGGCAAAGTTTGGAACGTCCGAGAGACTTGTTAAACAAATTTTATCAAACTGCTGACAGTGATATGGACAATCAAGTCAAGATTTTGGTGATCTCAAATGGAGATGAGAAACTTGGTGGGAGCTGGAGCAAAGGTGACACTTGCTGTGCTTTAGCAAAGAGACTGGCAGCTTTCTGTCCCTGCCCTAGAGATCTGTGGAAAACTGAGCTTGAGAGAGATGATTTGGGTGTCTGGTGGAAGAAATTTCTAAAGCAGCAAAATGTTAAAGAGGCGATAGAGCACAAAAGTATGAAAAGTTTGCAGCCTGATGATGCAATAGAAAAGAAAATCCCATATTCTGGGGAGAAATTCAAGCCTGCTGCAGAAATTTCTGTAAGTAACAAGAAATCAAATGTTAATCTCCAAAACAATGCAGAAAATGTCTGCAGGGTATATCAGAGACCTCCCCACCACAGAGAAGTCCTTCCCATCATAGGCCCAGAGGCCTAGGAGGAAAAAAATGGTTTCATGGGCTGGGTCCAGGGCCCTCCTACTATGTGCAGCCTTGAGACTGCATATCAGCCAGTACAGCCATGGCTGGAAGGGACCAAAGTACAGCTCAGGATATTGCTTCAGAGGATGCAGGCCCCCAGCATTGGAAGAATCAATGTGGTGTTGGTCCTGCAGGTGTGTAGAAGACAAGAATTGAGGTTTGGGAATATCAACTTAAATTTCAGAGGATATGTGGAAATACCTGGATGTTCAGGAGTGGAGCCTTATGAAGACCTTCTGCTGGGACAATGCAGAAGGGAAATGTGAGTTTGGAGCCCCTGCCCAGAGTCCCCACTGGAGCACTGCCTAGTGGAACTGTGAGAAGAGGGCCACTGTCCACCAGACCGCAGAATGATAGATCCACTGACAGCTTGCACCATATGTCTGGAAAAGCTGCAGACACTCAACACAAGCTGTGAAAGCAGCTGAGGCTGAGGGTTGTACCCTAAAAAGCAATAGGGGCTGAGCTGCCCAAGGCTGTGGGAGCCCACCTCTTGCCTCAGTGTGACCTGGCTGTGAGACATGGAGTCAAAGTAGATAATTTTGGAACTTTATTGTTTAATGACTGTCATATTGGATTTTGGACTTGCATGGGGCTGCTAGCCTTTCTGTTTTGGTCAATTTCTCCCATTTGGAATGGATGTATTTACCTAATGCCTGTACTCCCATTGTATCTAGGAAGTAACCAACTTACTTTTGATTTTATAGACTCATAGGCAGAAGGGACTTGCCTCGTCTTAAATGAGACTTTAGACTTGGCTTTTAAGTTAATGCTGGAATTAGTTAAGACTTTGGAGGTACTTTTAGGAAGCCATGATTGTATGTCTGTGTGTGTTTGTGTGTGTGTGTGTGTTTTGTTTTTTGAGATGGGATCTCATACTGTTGCCCAGGCTGGAGTGTAGTGGGATGATCTCAGCTCACTGCAACCTCTGCTTCCCAGGTTCAAGTGATTCTCTTGCCTCAGCCTCCCAGGTAGCTGGGATTACAGGCATGCACCACTACATCCAGCTAATATTTGCATTATTAATAGAGACAGGGTTTCACCATATTGGTCACACTAGATTTAAACTCCTGACCTCAAGTGATCCACCTTCCTTAATCTCTCAAAGTGTCAGAATTACAGGCATGATCCACCATGCCTGACTATGATTGTGTTTTGAGATGAGATGGCATGATATTTGGGAGGGGCCAGGGGCAGAATGATATGGTTTGGCTGTGTCCCTACTGAAATATCATCTTGAATTCTAGTTCCTATAATCTCCATGTATCATGGGAGGGACCCAGTGGAAGGTAAGTAAATCATGGAGTTGGTTACCCCCATGCTGGTCTCATATTGAAGGAGTTCTTCAATATCTGATGGTTTTATTAATATAAGGAGCCTTTGTTAATATATGGGGCCTTTCTCTCCACTCTGCATTTTTTTTCCCTGATGCCATGTGAAGAACATGTTTGCTTCCTTTTCTACCATGAATATAAGTTTTATGAAGCCTCTCCAGCCCTATGGAATTGTGAGTCAATTAAAGTTCTTTCCTGTAAATTACACAGTGTCAGGTATTTCTCCACAGCAGCATGAGAATGAACTAATACATGGCCCTCTCCATAAGTAGTCACAACATGGCAGGTTGCTACTTCAAGGTGGATGGTCTTCCTCTCCAGTCAGCTAAGATTAAGTCTTATAAAATATAATAATGGAAGTAACATGGCATAATATGGCATCACTTTGCCATATTCTTTTGATTGGAAGCAAGTCACAGGTTCCATACCCACACAAAGAGAGGAAATTATAAAAATAAAAAACAAAGGACAGAGATCCAGAGGGCTATCTTAGAATTCCACCTACCAAATATTTGTCTTAAAATGTTTTAATATTTTTACAAACTTATTTTGCTATTTTATAAATTAAGTCTTCTAGCTGTGATATGAGTATGTTGGAATATATGTTTTAATTTGGTTAAAAAAAGCTGCCTCTAAATATATATAATCTTTCTAATTAGAAGCATTATATATCCAGTGAATATATTCAAATTATCATTTTATTTCTTTAAAATATTAAAATTATCTTCACAGAGTTCACATATATTCTAGTTGAGGGACTTTTTTGGTGAAGAATATTTCTGGATGTTAATGGCTAGTGAAAATAGATTTTTATTTATTAAATTTTGTGATTATGTATTGCTTATATATTAAAATACTGTTGGTTTACAACCTGTATTTATATTGAACATATACACCTTTCTGAAATGTTATATTCTAATAGTTTTTTTAGTAAACTAATGAATTTCTGAGATAATATTTTTAATATGAGTGTTAAGGCTGTTAACATTAACATTGCTTTTCCTTTAATATTCTCTGTATTTAACTCTAAGGACTGTAAGTCTGTGAAGTTATGCGTTGCCCCTATAGAACCAGGGAAGAAGTGCAGAAGGAGCCTGGCAGACAATTCTGCCCTCCTAGCCCAGCAGTGTGCCCTGATATGAGGGCATATGACCATGAAAAGGAGTGCCTTTTGTCCTTCCTGAACTTAGAGGTAGAGGTGCTTTTATATAAACTGCCCAAGGGTTCTGTATAGGCTAACAATGCTTCTGTTACATTTACCTATTCTATGACGTATTGGGCAAGCCGTTAGAACTCTCTGTGCCTAGGACTCTTTATCTGTAAAGTGGGGATAATAATAGTACTTACTACACTGAGTGTTAATTTTTGCAAACTAGCAATTCCTAGCTCTTAGTAAGTGCTCAGCAAATATTAACTACAGTTGTTCTCATTGTCATTATTGTTTTAGTATCCTAAAGTTTTCAGAAGCAAGCAAAAAAGAAAGGAAGGAAGGAAGAAAAGAGGAAGGAAGGGAGGAAGAGAGGGAGGGAGGGAAGGAATAGAGAGAGGGAAGGAAGGAAGGAAGGAGGGAAGCAGAGAGTGAAAGAGAAAGGTGGGATACAAGGAAGGAAGGAGAAAAGGAAGGAAAAAAAGAAAGAAGAAAGGGAGGTGGGAGAAGGAAAGAAAAACCAGTTAGGTAGGCAACTAAGGCTAATTCTCAGAGAAGCAGCCTGCCCAAAAAATCTCATCAGCATAAGGAAAATTCAGACTGCAGCTATACAGTTAAGCAGGCCAAGCTGGCAAGATCCAGCGTAGAAGCCTTTTGTTCTTTGTGTGATTAGTGGGCTCCCAGGAAAAAGTTTCCTCCCCTTTTCAGACATTAACATGGTGGGCTCCATGGATTCACAGGAAGGGAAAGGGGACTTACCTAAAACCACAATTATACAAACAAGAGAAGCTAGGCTTTGTGTTTACCTAGGAATGTCCCAGAGCTGCATAGATAGGGGGATTTGTACAGACAGCTTTTCAGATAAGAGAATTTACTCCAACAGCCAAAGAGATGAGGAGTTTCTTATAAAAGCTTCAGCATTCCACTGTAAAGTGGCAACCCATCCAGGGCCCCTCTCTGCTGTGGAGAGCTTTCTGCTTTTGCTTATTAAACTTTTGCTCTAACCTCACCCTGGTGTTCATGTCTACACTACTTAATTTTCTCAGTCATGAGACCATGAGCTTGAATAACACCCCAGACAATGTGACCAGTGACCATACACTGTTTTATTAGTTGGGGTTTGGCCAGGATCCATTGAAAGAGTGAGTAGGAGCAGTCTTAACTCTTTACTTTTATTTTTGAGGCTTCTCACTATCAGTTTTGTTCTCTCAAGAGTAAACAAAACACTGAGCCATCAGACAGTTAAAAGCAATAGGGTCGCTTTCAGCCTTACAAGACTCAGGGAACAGATTTGCTTGACAGGACCTTATCAATCCCCCTCACCATTGGTTGTTGGGAGTATTGGCTCTGTTCCAATTTAGTTCTTTTTCTTGGGGGACCTAGCCATTGCATGGGGCTGGAAAGAGGTCCTGGGGCAACCAAAGGTCTCTGGCCAAAGCTACATCTTGGTAGCTGGAGGCCCTTGGACTAACTCCTGTCCCCGATAGCCTGTTGGGTACTGGCACCAGGACTTCTAGACTTTTCTATTGCATTTTCTTCATTTTGTTTTGTGGCTATCATGTCTCCTATTCCTTCTTTGAATGTGATTTCACAAGGGTTTTTACAACCTGGGTATATAGTCTTGTTGGGTAAAGTCAGGGGGTACCTTAGTAATCAAGAATGTATTTCAAGGAATTGCTGCTTCTGTGATTTTCTTGAAACAGAGAGATTCCAATACTTGGATCTGAAGACATATTTATCTTGCAATGATAGCACCCACTGGGGTTGGATGGGAGGATATTGATCCATGAGCAACTATCCCCACCTCTATTTAAGCTGTTTCTTTTTCCATGTGAGAAACCAGCACAGTCCAGCAGAACTAGACAGTCTATGAGATGGACTATTGTTTTCTTTTAGGGAGACATGTTGTGGGGACAGCCCTACATTTCCTATTCTAACCTTTGTCTGGAGAGTATTTGGAATCACAAGTACTATTTGGTGTTCCAATCTCTGCCACATCACTTAGTAGGATGGGATTTTTCCCTGGGGGGAATTATTAGTCCTTCATCCAAAATCTATGACTTCCCAACTCTTCTCTCATCAGCACCTTTCTATCACAGATCAGGCTCCATGTCTTATCTGTGAATGTAAAAACTCCATCTTTGACAATGTGGAGGAAATTGCCCTTGCAAGACAGATTTTTAGCCTCCATGCTGTCTCCATCAGAAGGAAGATAGTGATTCAATTCCTACGTTCTTTTAAGGCATCCATTCTGCATCCAATTGTAATGGAATCTAAATAAAAGAGAGGCTTTATGTTTGGAAGTCAATTGGACCCATTATCTAGAAATAAATACTTTAGTCTGGGCCAAAATACCTGAATATAGGGCTAGAGCTACAACATTCCCTCCATTAGAGGGTTCTGCCCAAGTACAACTATTACACAGTATTTTCCCAGGATCCATCTACCTGGGGGACCTGGGTTCCATACCAGCCACACAAGATTAGGGAGTTAAGTGGGAAGCACCAGCAGAGAGCTATAGATTTGGGCATGTAAGCATGACTATTCATGGTGACTAGCTCTTCCAGATCCATGGGTAAAGGTCACACTTGCATTCTAGGCAGCACCTACAAAGGTTGCCAGGACCCTGACAACAAAGGAGATAAGGGGAGACACCCCCTCTGTCTTTCTCTCCACCCTGGGTCACTACAAAAGAAAGGAAAGAGACCAAGGGATGCCTTCTCTTTTATCTTTCTAGATGGGTAAAAAGCATCCTTAGACTGTACTTCCCTCAAGTGCAACCTGAGACACTGAGATTCCTTTGCTCCTCAAACCCTAAAGAAAAAGTGACTCATATTCTTTTGTACAACAGTGTGGCCTTCTTATCAACTCCAGGGCAGACAGGCCTGGCCTCTTGAGGGAAGTGTTAATTTTAATACTATCCAACAATTAGATCTTTTCTGCAGACAGGATGGCAAATGATCTGAGGTTCCTTAGGTACTGACTTTCTTTGCCCTATGACAAAACCCAGATTTTTGAAAGCATTGCACAAATGATCCATCTCTCTTAGCAGTCATATCATGTGGGCACATAGAGGATGATTCCCCAAAATCAGAGAAACAAATTCCTGGAAAACCATCAAAGAAAACTTCTGAGTACTTTAGTCCCTCTAACGCACCCCTTATCTTGGGCCCCCTCCAGCCATACCATCAGTTGCTCCAGCTCCACACATTCCAAAGCCTCCAACTCCCCTGACCTTGCTATTACCCCTGCAAAAATGCCCAGTGGATGGTAACACCACTAGGGTTGAAGTTCCCTTTTCACTATTAGACCTTAGGCAAATAAAGAAATACCTGGGAAGGTTCTCTGATGACCCTGATGGATATATAGAGGCTTTCCAAAATTTAACTCAAATATTTGATCATAAATGGAGAGACATTATGTTCTTCTAACCCAAATGCTGACTACTGTGGAGAAAAAGGCAACCTTACATGCAGCAGAAAAGTTTGGGGATGAACAACATGTCTCCTATAGCCAAAGAAAATCTCCTCATCCAAGAAGGGGAACTAAGAAACTTAGAAGAAATTGGAGAGGGGATTAGAGAACAACAACAGTAACAAGAAACTCCATTTCCAATAGGGAGTAAGGTAATACCCCTTGAGAATACTAATTGGAATACCAGTGATCCTATAGATGAGGGGGGATGAAAACACTTTCTAATGTGCATACTGCAATGCTTATAAAGGATTAGCGTCAAACCTCTTAATTATGCTAAGCTATCTATGATAGATCCAAAACCAGCTGAAATTTCTTGGCCTTTATGGAAAGGCTGAGGGAAGCTTTATTGAAACAGACCTCTCTATCTCCTGGTTTAGTCCTGTCAGAGGGAATCAGAACATTGGGTAAAGGAAGAATTAAGCCCATCACCTCCTTTCCCCTTTCCCAAATCCTCAAACAGCTAAGAAGATTTTGGGGTATTACAGACCTTTTCAGATTGTAGATATCCAAGTCTGGTGAAATAGCTCACCCTTTATATTACCTTATCAAAGACACTCAGGCAGCTAAAACTCACTCTCTAATTTGGGAATCTGAGGCCCCAAAATCCTTTAATCAGCTAAAGCAAGCCTTAAAGTACTGGTCCTTAGTCTGCCCACAGGAAAGGCATTCAATCTTTATGTCTCAGATGGAAAGGAATAGCCTTAGGAGTTTTAACTCTTCTATACAACAACAGTAATTGCTGGGTTTTCCCTGAACAATTTTTTCAGTTTAATAACAATGAAACTGTGAGGCTTCTTGATGATTCTTAATTCACAGTCCTGGGGTCTCCCTTGATAGCTTTGCCCTTAACTATCAAAGACTTGTTGAGTATAAATGGAATTTGATATGGGATACTTTTAACTCCACCCAGGAAGACACACCCCCCAAGAATAAGACACATTCTTAGACTAGGTAAAGTTGATAGAATGATAGGAAATGACTCCCTTTGCTTTGAAAGCAGAAGAAAAGTACTACACCTGCGAAGTCTCAAATATTGCAACATTACATTACATTTACAATCTCTAAAAGTGAGAACGTCTGGAGGGTAAAAAAAAAAAAGGAGAAAGGTAATCTAACATGTGAGATAAAATGTTGAAAAACTTGAAAAACCCATCCACACCTCCTAACTGGAATTCTAAATTTGAGTGGCATCCCCTAGGTAACTCCTCTTACCAGTATTACATCAGAATAACAAATAACATATGGTCCTTCCTAAATCTGCCACCTCAGAGAATTCCAGGCCTGGTATGATATTTGATGCTAGTAATAGCTTACACATTTGTGGGCAAACAGATGATGTCTGGACTGAAAGCCCCTGTAGTAAGAATCAACTGAGATACTGGTCAGGAAATATTATGTCAATGATCTTCCAAAACTCCACCTGTCAGAAGGATGCTTCCCACCTA
The DNA here is from genome assembly GCF_001604975.1 of Cebus imitator. Classification (NCBI taxonomy): domain Eukaryota; kingdom Metazoa; phylum Chordata; class Mammalia; order Primates; family Cebidae; genus Cebus; species Cebus imitator. The sequence goes on from NW_016107698.1 coordinate 2,070,213, forward strand.
GTGTGTATAGTCCCAAATGGCACCATAAATGACTATACTTTGTATGATTATTTCTATGCCAAAGATGCTCCCATTAGTTATAAGGGGAACCTCTTTATGAGGCTAGGCAATGACTAGCTGCATCTCTCACATACTGCAACCTAAAATCTTCCCTTCAAGGGACAGGGCTTTATTTTCTTTGTGGTTCCTGGTTATACCTAATTTTCCCTAGGCATTGGAGGGTAACATGCACTATAACGGCAATGGCCCTAAACATGTTATTTTTAAACTCTATTAACATGGCAACATAATCTGGTAGAATTCACGATTTGGGCTCATTTCCGGAAAGTGCCCTATCTCAGGTACACCAAACACAGAGATATATTATTTGCATGTCATTGTATTGAGATCTAACTGAGAGAGAGGACTGGGGAGGACACACATATGAAAATCCTATATTGGAAATACCAGGAATGGGACATGCTATAGCCAGAGGTCTTCTTTGATTTGCTGGCATTTCTCTTCTTGAGAGATCAGTACCTAAGTTCTCTATTATGATGCAACAAGGGTAGAAGGCAACAGTTGTTCTTATGGCCAAAATACAGGGGTACTGTGCACTCTTAAATAAACCATGTATCTTTTGGATCAACAAAACATCTCTAGCCAAGTGAAAGAAACCTTACAGTTGCTTAAAAATAAAATTAGAATCATTGACACATTAAGAGAAAGACCAGGCTTCAGTCCCAGGTGTCTGCAATCCCTTCTTGAAAGATTCCAGTCTTCTTTTGAGATCTGGTTAGCTCCTTTACTGGGATATTTTTTTTCTCGTATGTCTTGTATTTGGACCCTGAATACTCAATCAATACTATAACTTGAATTGTTTCCTCTCACCTAGAGGCTATTAAACTCCAAATAGTGATGCTAATGGAATCCCAAATGGACATCCCACTCTTCCAAGGACCATGGGGGTTCAGTCAGGATGACAGGAGAAATTGTAAAGTTACAGAAAATAGATACAAACCTTCCTGGAAGGCTGGAAAGTTTTGCAAAAGGCTCAGGACAGAGTTATGGCTGAAGGCAGCCTAATCCTCTTTACCTTAAGCTAATTAGCAAGGGTAAATAACAATGGAATGTAAGAGAGTTTATCTAAATAACTTGTTCACTCATGTGGCCCTAAGACTAACCTTTGACCACGCATTGTGCATGACTACTTTCTACTCAAGGGGTTGGAATTGTTAATTACCTTCTAGTGGTGTTTACTCTAAACCTTTGTCACTTAATCCATACTAAATAAGTGTGAGCTTGGCTGGCAGATCGGCACAACTGCTACAACTCTTTCAGTTAGTGGCCTGGCCTCCTAGTATGCTCTTTCACTGAATATCAGTGTTCGAGTACATTATTCATCTGTTGTGCAGCTGGGTTCCACCCCTCTACTCCTGAAGGGGGTTAATGAGGGAGAAGAAAAGGAAAATCAGGCAGAGAACTAAGGCTAGTCATTGGAAAAGCAGCCCTGATAAATCACAGCTACAGACAAAAATACAGCAACCTGAAGAAAACTCAGACTGCGGCTATACAGATAAGCAGGCCAGTCAGGCAAAGTCCACCATAGAAGCCTTTTGTTCTTTTTGTGATTAGTGGGCTCCCAGCTAAAAATTTCCTCCGATTTTCAGACATAGATATGGCAGGTTTCATAGTAGCTTGCACAGGAAGGAGAGGGGGACTGACCTAAAATAAATCCACAATTAAACAAACAAGAAAAGCTATGCTTTGTGCTTACCTAGAGACATCCCACAGCTATAAAGATAGAGAAGTTGTACAGACAGCTTTTCAGATAAGAAAGGTTACTCAAACAGCTACAGAGATGAGAGCAGTTTCTTATAAAAAGCTTTTGCATTCCACTGTAAAATGTCAACTTGTTCAGGACCCCTCTACTGTGAAGAGCTTTCTTCTTTCACTTATTAAACTTTTGCTACTAAACTCACTCTGGCATCGATATCCATGCTCCTTAAAATTCTCAGTCATGAGACCATGAGGGTCAAATAACACACAAGACAACATGACCAGTGACCCTAAACTGTTTCAAAAGGAAGGAAAGGAAGAAGGGAAAAAGGGAGGAAGAAAGGAAGGAAGGGAGGGAGGGAGGGAGAGAGGAAGGGAGGGAAGGAGAGAGAAGGAAAAAAATAATTAACTTATCCAAGGGTATATCCAGATTTTATGGAGTCTGACACTTATATAACATTATCTCTCTTTAATAAAAATGATACAAAAATAATGCACTTTTGCAAAAAAAAAAAAAAAAAAATCCACAAAAACATATAATTATGTGAACAGATTGTTAGAGCTCTATCCTGGGCCTTAGAAAGGCCCATTCAAGTGAGTGACCCTGTAGCTCAATTTTCATTAGCTTAATATGCTTCTCTAGATAACCAAAATAAAATTCTGAAGAAATATTAAGTCTTGAAAATTAAACTAATGTCCTTTCTAAAACCACCTACTTTGGATTAACGTATAAAAGACACAAATAATGGCTCGGATCATAGAGATTATTTCACCACGTGTGCCTCTTTTTACCAAAGACATTAAAGCAATAAATTTTGTGTCCAAGGTAGAAGTAAAATATCACAGAGAGGAAGCGGAAATCCTGAAACCAACTTCTTTCTGACAGTGGAACTGAAACCACCTTCTTTCTGACAGTGGGATGGGGAAAAAATTCGGCCAGGATGGGGATGAAATAGCAAATAAGTGAAATACCAGATTTCTTGCTGTGGCTCCGCAAGAGATAAGGAACTTTTAGAAACATCAGAGAGGTAAGAGGGAGCCTCAGAACATTAACTGGGGACTGGCAGAGCGTAGGGAATAATGCAGACAACTGGGTTATCTGGGTGATTAAGGAATGATTGGGCAGAGACAGTGATGAGCCTTCTGACTCTGGATACTGCTGGTTAGCTATAGCTCCTATGTGATGAACATGTAGCAGAGCTATTTCCCACCCTGCTGAGGGAACCAGAGGAGCTGTGAGGTCCAGGGGACTGACCTAATATCAGAGGTCAATGGCCACTGAGTAAAAGTAATGAGACTGTCATTTGATATCAGTACTAAAATGTCAAAAATTAGGAAACACTAGTGGAACCTGTATACAGTTTACAGATCAAATGTGGTGAATCAATAATCCTATACATATAGGAAAACATAAGGAAAAATGAATATAACCAAATTATTGTGAATAACTGTAATCTCTTTCATTATATGGGACTTTATGGATATGTGTCTTATACACATGTGGAATCCTGATGAATAAGCAACTATGCGCAAGGAGCCTCAGGTCAGAGAGAGCCCTAGGCCCTAGGTTGGGGAGAATAATGAACAATTGCTCTGAGAGAAGGCTAATTGCAAACAACCTATGGGTACAACCACCTGATTCCACAGGCACAGCCACCTGTTCCACACCTAGCCCCCTCCAGCATGACCCTGTAAAATTTCCCACTGGCCCCTGCCTCTTTGCAAACAGCCTCTTCTCTGCTGTGCTGTCTGTTGCAACATTGCAATATATCTTCATACTTTCTCTAATAAATATCTGCCATTCTTTAACTAAAGCTAAGTAAATTCCTTTACTGCCCATAACATCAGCCCCAGCTATTCGCACCCACAATGACACACACAGCACACATATGCATATATATACATAAATAAGTGTATTTATGTGTATTATATCTGTAAATATAGATAAAATTTCTAAGATTGGTTAAGTTATAAAACTACAACCAGCATATTTATAATCCATTCTACTATATTTTAATTATATTATTGTATTCATGTTTATTGTATATTATTTATAACACATATTAGTGAAAAAATATACCCAATTACATACTTCCACTTTTTGCTCTAAAAACAGATGAATATAACATACTCTGCTGATCATAAAATGCATATAAGCATTATTTCACAGAAAACTCACCAAAAGGGGTCTTGCTGGCTCCTGATTGTCCAGTCTCTTTATTCTGGTCAATATTTCTTCCCCATCATTTAACTTTTGTTGAAATCACCAGCTATATCAACTTTCCAAATATAATGACCAATCCTCAAATAGCAATTAATTCAAACTCACGGCATCATTGTGTATAGTTTATTACTTAGCCCTGTTCTGCCTTTCTTTACACAGAAAGGCAGACACCACTACAGAATCCCTGCAGGCAGTTCTATTCAGGACCATGGTTTTAAATATTATCCCTGGACTGATGGCTCCTTTGTATCTTTGCCTGAGGCCCTCACCTGAGCTCCCGATGCTTATATTCCACTGTCAAAGCAACTTCTCCACTGGGATATATTTAATGGACAAATTCAAAGTTAGTATCTAAGACAGATTTATTGATTTATCTGTCAGCCAAAACTTTGCCTTTGGCTAACCCACCTTTCTCTCAGTAAACAAAAGCACCATAGCGCAGGCTGAAAAGTTAAGCAATAACTTTAATTCTCTTCCACATAGGCCCCAAATTCAATTCATTAGCAAATCCTCTCTACCTAACAAACAGATTGTAAACTTGACTCTAGTGTAGGTTCAAACTTGATAAAGTCACCTTCATCATCACTCTCCTAGATTACTGAAATATTCTCCGACCTATGACCCTGCTTTATTTCCCAAGCATGGTCTCTAGTCTACACAATAGCAAACACAACACTTACCATACTTAAGTCAGAGGATTCCCTCTCCTACTCAACATCCATAGATGGTTTTCAAGTCCAGATTTCTATGGATTGTCAAATAATCTGCCCTCAATCACCTTGTATCTCTCATCTAAGAACATTTTTGTCTCCTCTCTACTTATTTCACATCAAAGTGGTTGCTTTTGCAAATAACCTAATTTCTGCTAGAGACTTTTACACTGGCCCATTTCCTTAGTTCTGCCGCACAACCCCCTACACCCAAATGCTCACATTGCTCAGGGATATCCATCAGTCATCTTTTCAAATGTCACATTCCTAGGCCTTTTCTGAGCACCAAACATGTCTTCCCCATCCCTCCTGTCATTCCCTAACACTTTATCTTTCTCTATCTGGCTTCATAGTTCTTACAGCTTCAGACGATGCTATTTTCTATTTATACCTTTTATTGTTTGTATCGTCCCTAAAAATATATTAGGCTGGTAAAAAGTAATTGCAATTTCTAATATTATCTTTAAATGGCAAAAAGTTCGATTACTATTGCACCAAACTAATATAATCATTTTTCTATATTTAAGTATTTTTAAAACAAGTTTGTATTACTTTTATAATCTGAGGCAATAAATGATTTTAGCTAGAAAGTATAATGATACACAACATAGAAATTAATAATGGGAAGAATGCTTCCTAACAATATACTTATTTTATTATATTCTAGTAGAAAATTTAAAAGCTTTATTATTTATTGTAGAAAATAAGCATAAATAACAGTTCCTCTTCAAAGTTTTCTTCTTTGTTTATTAAGAATAAATAATAGTTTCTTCGAAGGTTAACTTACTTTAAAGCTTTTGCTAATAATCTTAAAGTAGCTGTTTGTCATAATGAATAAATAAGTGTATCCAGTCTTCTTAGTTCATACACTTTAGCCTAGATATTTGCCCTGACATGCTTGGACAAGCTCAGTCAAGTCTTAGATCATAGCTTATTCCCCTTTCTTATCTGCAAATGTTATTACTTCTCTAAGCATTACTCAAATTACTTCCTCTTTTCCTTTGTTCTCATCTGCCTTTCCCTCTTTAGGAAAGTTTTAAGTTGTTAGCTAAATGCATACAGCCTAGACTGTGAGGTCCAGTTCCAGCCAATAGAATCAGGACACAGCGGTAGGGCAGATGCATTAGATATAAATGGCCCTGCCTGCTTTGTTCAGTGTCCTCTTGTGGCAAGATAGCTAATTGGAGCACCCTTTCTGCAGAAAGTAAAGTTGCATTTCTGAGAAAATTAAATTTACATTCAAGTGCTACTTTTGCAGCACTGAAAATTTACATATAACATTATTGAATAATAAATGTTAAAAATAAATATTCAACTAATAATTAAGACTAAAACTACAAAATAAACCTAAGAAAATTACATGTTAAGAATTCATTACAATAAAGCAAAAAGTAAATGCATTTGCAAATGCATACGAATTCACCATTGCAAAATTACAACTGAAAAAAATTAAAGTGAAAGAAATCTGACCTAACCATCCCCAACTTGCTTTTAACCTCCAAGCTGTCCTTGTTCATTCCTGGGCATAGCCCAAACCAATTTGGGAAGTAACTTAATTTACAGTTTGAAATAAAGACAATAACACTTCTGTCTCCAACAAACCCTCTTCTTCCTGGGGACTAGCATGCCTTTGTAGAACTAACTACAAGATTAGAAATTATGGTTTAGGAGTCATGCAGTTGGACAAGATTTTGACCTTCCCCAAATTGCCCCTGCAAATAACGTCACTATTTTGGAACCTAAGATCAGTGCTTGAGATATTTTGCAGACCCTGCATTTGATGGATAAACTGGCACCACACAGATCAATAAAGTGTCTCATCTGGTCTTGTGGCTCCCCACCCAAGAACTAAATACAAGAAGACAGCATTGACTCCTATGAAATCATAGGGATTGATCTCCACAGGGAGCCATCTCCAATCCAACTAGTCATCTTCAACTCTATGGAGAATTCATCTCCATATAGAGTCATCTCCAACCCAGCCAATCAGCACTCCCAGTTCACTGGCTCCTACCTACCAAATTATCCTTAAAAATCTCAATCCCCAAATTCTTGAGGAAACTAATTTCAGTAATTATAAAACTCGGGTGTCCAGCACAGCCAACCCAGCATGAGTAACTCATTCTCTATTGCAATTCCTCTATCTCAATGAATTGGCTCTATGAAGGCAACTGACAAGGTGAACAAGGTGAACCTGTTGGGTGGCCACACATACATGTTTTTTAAAAAAGAAACTAGAAGTGAGAAATAAAACCAAAAGCTGTTTCTTAGAAAAGGAAAATAAAATAGATAAACTTCTAGTAAATCCAACCCCTCCAAACAAATATGGCAGAATAATACATCATCAGAAACAGTAATGAAAGAAAGGGCTACAATGATAGGTAAGGAAAAGATCAAAACTTTTGAGTACAAGCATACTGAGTACGTCTATGATCCACTGAGCAAATTAGGAAGGCAGATACAGGAAGAGGTAGTAAAACTGAATAGAAAAAAAAAAACTTCTAAATTCCATAATGTTTTACACCCATAAAAACCATAGATTATTAAAGTTTACATACTTAATGTGTAATCAACTTCCAATTAAACATAGGTTGAAGAAATGTGTTATATTCATGTCTCCTGAAATATCACTAAAGTAAAAGGCAAAGAATTTTAAAAGGTACATTAAGCTGAATATACAGAGATAATGGAAGAGACATTAACAGCAAACAAAAGAGTTCAATACAGATTTGGAAAATAAAAACATGATAGATAATAATAACTGAGTGCTTCAGCTTTCTGAGTTCTGCTAAGAGCATACAGTGGGAAGGAAGCTTGCAAGAGCAAAAAGATTTGCAGCTTGGAGGTCCAGGGAAGCTTAAGAATCAGAGGCAGCAATGGGAATCACTAAAGGCAATGATGGAAAGTCAAGTGCCCTTGAAACCACCTTTGCAAAAATTACAACAGGAGAAAATTATCATAGTGTAAGAGATCTGATCTAACCAGCCCCCATCTTGCCTTTAACCTCCAAACTCCTCTTAATTATTCTAGGGCTTGAGCCAAGCTAACTTTGGAAGACACTTAGTTTATAATTTAAATAACAATAACCCTTCCTCAAAGCTAAACTACCTTTATAAGCTAATTAATGGCTGATACATTAGGAGGATGAGGAACCTGAATACAATTACCAGCCACTATTCTGGAGTTCTGGAAGATTTGTAACTCCCCCAATTACTCCTGCAAATAACATCACTATTGTAGAACCTAAGATTGGCCTCTTGAGATGTCTTTTGCAGAATTTTGCATGTCTGGAGAGATGGCTCCACCCAGACCCACTAGCTATCCTGTCCCCCATCAAGAAAAAAACCATTTTTCCACACCACCATCCCTTTGCTCACCAAAGTATCCTTGAAAAACCCTAGCCTGAGTTTTTGGAAAGACTGATTTGCATAATAATTCTGTCTCCCACATGAATGTAGCCAGCTTTGTATCAATTAAACTCAGTGACTTGGCTTTGTCTGTGCAGAGCAGGCAGTTACATGCTGGTGAATAAAAAAGATAATGATTATCTTGAGCCTAAAGATATTAGATCTCTAAAAAGTCCCTCTCCAAACCACATACCAACATGGCTACCTGCTTTTCAATCCTAGAAGACACCAGGATGTTTATATTTTGTGAAGGTTCTGGACAGCAGAAGACAATGTGAGCATGTTACTGAAGACAGAGATTTAAGTGCAAATCAAACTACGAGATCCTCATTCACCTCTCTATCATCAGGCCCAAGGAACACAGGCTGTGAGACTTTGACCCATTCCACCTACTGATGGGAGAGTGAAAGTTTATACTAAGCTTTAGAAAATGACATAGACACTGAAATTCCTCAGTAACCAGCAATTTCATCCTATATGAAGCCTAAAGCACAGTTTTGAATGAACATTTTATTGTCTCACTCTTAAATATGAAGACAGCACACACTTTAGAAAAGTTTCCATTGTGAAAGAAAGCAACAAAACAAAAATATAAAAACAAAATTTTTAAAGAATCAGGAAGGTTACATAAATGGTTAGGATACAACAGTTTTAATAATCAGTAGCGCCCCAAAAATAACAGAATATTAAATTATTAAAATAGTAAAAGAACATAAAGAAATACTTTGATAACAAAAAGTTATTGGAACTTAAAAAATTTTGGTGGAAGAAGTATAAATTCAGTAGAAGAGTTGGAAGACAAAGTTGAAAAAATTATCTTAAAAAGGAGAGCCAAAGATATAAGACAAACTGGAAAATACAAGAATAAATCAGATAATCAATTTAGGAGAGCCAATATTTAACTACTATGAATTCCAGAAGAAGAATGCTAATGTTTCATTAATATGAGTTTCTGAAAAATGGAAAGCAAGGTAATTATCATTGAAATAATAAAGTCATATTTTATACACATGGATATGACTTAGACACTGATGAAGCCAATCAAATGGCAGTAAAATGAATGGAAAAATCTTTTATAGAAGTATATAATTGTGAAGCTTCAGAACTCTAAGAAAAAAAAAAAACCCTAAAAGCTTCTAGAATAAATATAGGTTTTTTTTTAAAAAATAGGCACTTTTAAAGAATTGTCAATCATAACGGCATCAAACTCAGAAAAACCTGGAACCTAAAAAATAAACAAAATTCCAAGAAAAAAACTATTTTAAACTCTAGAATTCTATGACCAGCCAAGCTAATAATTAGATGCGAGAGGTAAAATAAAGACATATTTTTATATTCAAGGTCTCAAAAAATTTACAAATTCCTAGAAGTTCATAGAGAAATACTGCCCTAAATATTAAGGAATAATTGAAGCTAGAAGAAAAGACAGAGTTTGCCAAAAAGGTTTGTTTTTACAAGTAAAATTGGAAGGGACTTCACAGGATGAAAGCGAATAAAATCTTAGGATGACAGCTGTTTAACAGGCCTAGAGAACATCTAGTGTTGAATAAAGCAAGAGGGCAGAGGCCTCCAGGTTGCTTCCAGGAAAAAAATGATATTATCTGATATATTAAACTTTATTATGACAGTTTTACTTTTATTTGAACAATTGAAAGACAAATCAAAAATAGGTATAGAAACAAGTGAGTAAATTAAAAGTCAAGTACATGATTATCTCCAGGAAAATCAAAACTTGTATGAGAAAGGAAATATAAAACTATATGGAACACCTGTGACCAATCTTTACTCTGTAAAAATGGTAAACAATAAATAGAGATTTAATTTTTAAAAATATGGGGAAGAAACATAGATGGTGAGAAGAAGGAACAAGACATGAGATTTAATGGATGTAGGAGATCCCAATCCTACATTTTCATAGCACTTTAACAGAAAAAGTCTGGAATTGCAAAATCAAGAAATAACATGGAAAACCACTCCCTCTTCTCTAATCTCTATCTCCCCTTTCCCACAGCAATAGAGGGCTATGGAGGTGCATGGCTGCATTTCCTTACTTCTCTTGCTCCTAGGTACAGTCACATGACTGAGTTCTGGTCAGTAGATAAGTCAGGTGATAATTTCCCAGCATCTTTCTTAAAATGCAGCCAGGGAATTCTTTATCTCATTCTTTCTGCTAGCTGGAATGTAACATCTGAAGCTGAAGCAGCTACTTGGATAGGTAAGCGTCCTTTGTGGGCCTAGACAGCATGATCTGCTCCTCTCAATTTGAGAAACTTTTAAAGGGTTTTCCATTTCCAAGTTGGACAAGCCCAACTGTCCAAGAGAGGAAAGCACCCTGTTTGTTTGTGTGTGGATACACTTGGGAGTGGGCTTGTAATTGTGTGTTGTGTGTGTCTAGGGAAGTGAATGTCTTTTGTGGGTATCAGACAGTGGGATGGGCTCCTCTCAATTGAGAAATTCCTAAGAAAGTTTTGTTTGCAGTTGATCAAGCCCTACTGATGGAGAGAGGAAGCACACACTGACTGTTTCCGTTTGGACACGCTTGGAGCTTGTTTGTTGCTGCAGCAGTTGGATTGTGCTTTGATGACTGTGTGTGTTTGATACAGTCATGGGAAATTAGAATTTTGTAAAATGATCTTCTTTTTAACACTTTTTGGCCACAACGTTCTTTGGAATCTGGAGTTTGCTGTTGAATGAGAAAGTGGGATGGAGTTCTGTATATTTAAGCTGTTATGCTGCTATACTTAACAAGGTTGGGCCTGGCTAAATGATTCCAGGTGATGTTCTTCTGTAGTACATTTGGGACCCAGTGCTCTTTGGAGTCCGAGGAAGCTTGGCCTTGGAAAATCAAACTGCCATGGTGATTTTTTTGTTTGTTTTTTTGAGATGGAGTCTTGCACTGTCAGCCAGTCTGGGGTACAAGGGCATGGTATCAGCCCACTGCAACCTCCGCCTCCCAGGTTCATTCAATTCTCCTGCCTCAGCCTCCCAAGTAGCTGAGATTACAGGTACACACCACCACACCTGGCTAATTTTTTGTATTTTTAGTAGAGACAAGGTTTCACTATGTTACCCAGATTGGTCTCAAACTCCTGACCTCATGATCCACCCGCCTCGGCCTCCCAAAGTGCTGGGATTATAGGCATGAGCCACCATGCCTGACTAGAAACTGTTTTACACAAAATGTTGGTTCACAGTCTTTATTGCATTACCTGTTTGGGCAAGCAAAATGTAGACTCTAAACTGGTGAGTTTGTATTACTATCACAAGGCTAGAGTTCTGAGGTAAAACTATTGGATCTCTGTTTAAGTGTATGTATATATGTCTAGAATTATTTATGTATGTACATTTATTATATGTTATATCTATCAAATTGGCTTATTAAAAACAAAAAAGCACTCATAATGAAACCCAAAGTGTTTTTCAAGTTCATATGACTTAATGAAATTTTTAACAAACAAGCTGGCTTTAAAATTATTAATAAAAATAGAAACTTCTTCAGAATTGTCAGCATACTTTTTTGTCTGTTTTACATCTGTCTTTGCTGGATATTTTGAGTGTCAAAGTTTGGCATAGAAACCCACCAGCCAAAATGAAATAATTCTGGTTTGTATGCCTTCTTTGATAATTAAGACTAATTTAATGTTGTTAGCTGAATTTTCTGAGTTATTGGAAAAAATACCTATGTATAATTCAAATTATCAGCTCTAAAAGGTTATTTGTGAAACAAGGTAATAAGAAACCAGTAAGTAGAGGAGAGAGATTTGAAGGAAGTTATGAAAATGAAGATATACTTTTGATAAGGAAGGTTATAAAGTGTTTTTATGAGAAAGGATCTTTGTTTGGTGAATTTTTATTCTAAAGCAAAATGACTAGTTATTTTTAAAAAGAGGAAAGAAAATCACAACATATTCCCATAGGTCCCATATTTTATTTTGAAATATAAATCAATAATCTGGAGATTAAGAAAAATTTAGAATAGATTTTGCTTACATACTTTTTTAAGAATAGAAATATTATATTTTTCCCTCAAATTAAAGTAACTGTTTTAACAAGTAGAGGTTCTTTGTATTCTTAGCAATCAGAAAGAAGGGGAAGAAGGGAGGGAGAGCGCGAAGGAGGGAGAAAGGAAGAAAGGAAGAAAAGAAGGGAAGGAAGAAAGGAGGGGAGAGAAAAGGAGGAGAAAAAGAGGGAGAGAGAAGAAAAGAAAAAAAACTCTTCAATCACAACCATTTTAGCTCTATTGATTATAAGGCAGTCATCAGTATGGAGACAGAATTTGGTCCTCCCATTAATACAGTGTTTGTAAATCTCTGATTTGCATGCTTTTCAAAACACCATCATAAAAAGAATGCTTTTCTGGCATTTATTTATTCTTATTTAAAAGATAAGCAGAACATTTGACCTTAAATACAAGATGTTTTGGAAGAAAAAAGTTAACATCCCATAAATCTATTTTAAACTATATTGGCATTCCTTTTAGAGAACATAGAAAATGTTTCCTGTAGTAGAAAAAGTATGAGTTATGAGTTCATGGAGTTGAACTATTTCCCTTTCCTCCTTCCTTATCAATTCATCCTCCTTATTTTGCAGTTCATTCATCTCACCCAACAATTTGGCCCAATATACACAGAAAGATGTTAATTACTTTGTGTGTTTCTTAGTCACTTTCTATGCAGTCAGTAAAGTTACCATTTTAAAGTTCTTTAATCTTGGATTTCATAAAACTTTATTATAAAACAATTTTTTATAAAACTTTATTATAAAATAGGATTATTCTTATTTGTACAGTCTTAGGTAGTAAGCCACCATTCAAAAACCATGAAAATTGATGCAGAATCAGCAAAGTTACAAAATTATCTCTCATTGTTCTCTAGGTGGAAGTCTTTATAACAACACAGAAAATAAATGAAAGTATCCAAATGTCTTATCACTATATAAACAAAAAATAATCAATTACTTTTTTGACTCTAAAAAGATATTCCTGGCAGGGCACAGTGGCTCACACCTATAATCCCAGCTGTTTGGAAGGCCAAGGCGGGTGGATCACTTGAGGTCAGGAGTTCAAGGCCAGTCTGGCCGATATGGTGAAACCCATCCTCTACCAAAAATATACAAAATTAGCCAGGCATAGTGGTACACACCTGTAATCTCAGCTACTCAGGAGGCTGAGGCATGAGAATTGCTTAAACCCAGGAGGAAGAGGTTGCAGTGAGCTGAGATCATGGCACTGCACTCCAGACTGGGAGACAGAGCAAGACTCCCTCTCAATAAATAAATAAATAAATGTTCCTATATTTTGTATACTCTAATAATTTCTGGATGGCTCTCTTTTCATATGAAATGAGTCAGAGCTATTCTAGTCTTTAATACAAAGAAAATGTAATTTGAAGCTAAACTGTATTTATAATACTGTTTTAATGAACAATCAAACAAGTAATTCAAATAACATTTTAAGAAGTCAGAACCAACTTTTAAAATGATAAAGCCAAGGTTTTCTGGCAAGCCAAGACATCCAGCCACAATAACAAAGCAGGTTCACTCATTAAGATAGTGGTTAGGAATTCTAACTCAGTGTGATTAAGCCTGATTGGTATCTAGGAACAGGAGGAAGAGTTGGTTAAAATGGTAATTTGATACTTGAATTAAAATTTGACATGAAGAAATATATAATGGATTATACCTTTGGAAAAATAAGCAGTATTAAGGGTCTCTGCAGATAAGGAAATAATGCAAAAAGTCAAAATGTAAAATACTACTTGGATGTGATACATTTTTTAGATTTCCAAAAATCTTGCCAAGGTAAATAAAATATAAAGATTTTAAGTTCTCTAATTACACTAGACTATTATTTTACATATTTCAAATTTAATGGTGTATTTTAATGGAATATTCTATGTAATTTTTAACATGTTACTGCATTCCATCTTCTGCATTCACCAAGTCTGCATTACGAGCCCCTCATCAGCAATGTGTATTTTTCATGTTAACCTTCAGCAAAATGACTCGTGCAAAACATATTCAATGAAGTCATGAACATTAATATAAATTCTATCAAAAAGGAGGAGCATGACATGAGGAAAGACCAGTAACTTTTATTTCAAAGAAACTGAATTCAAGCTACCTCCCTAATTAGGAGCTGAAGGACACTGAGAACAATCCATCTCATTTCTTTTTATGTAATGATGATGATATCCTTAAAATAGTTACAGTATGGTTTAAATACTATAATATTTGAAAGCACCAGTTTCTTCCTAAGCTGCCTCCTTTCTTACCTCCATTCTTTTCAAATTTGGAATGCGTATTTTGTGACTTCAAGCAAGCAAGTTCAAGTTGTCTTTAAATTTCAAACTCTCAATCTAATAAAATATTAAAATGCTTCCAGCAACCATTATCAGTTGATGTTTATTGAGCATCAGCTTGCAACTATACCCACTTTCTCTACAGTTTATTTGACAGTCTACAGAATTCTAACAAACAAGATGATTTCAGTACCATGATTTCAGTAACAGTGGTTACAGAGAAGCTAGAGTATATATGTGTACTCAGCTGGAACTTTGTAGATTTAATAAATTTAAGGACAAAGTAAAATGTAATCAAGGTCATTTGAAGTGTCAAGCACACACTTGAAAGCATAAAGATTCCAGTACTTTCATTTCTTTATGGTAGGCTACCCCATTTCGAAGCAATCTCCTATTTCTCTTAACCTTCCCATTTCACAGCTGTCCACAGTAAATTGTATTACAAATGACTGCTAAATATCTCCTGTGGAGTCCTGACAAGTTAACAACAAAGAGGAAGGGACCCCACTTGAGAGAGAGCAATTAGATAAGTTAATAACAAAGAAGAAGGGACCCAAGTTGGCGGAGAACAATTATTTTGAGACAGCTAACCACAAAAAATCCAGTGGCACAATATCCTGTTCCCACATCCCTCACTCCATGCATGTAGTCCAAGTACCATGACCCTATAAAACTTTGCTCCAGCCCCTGCCTCTTTGCAGACATCCCCTTCTCTGCCATGTTGCCTGTTGCTTCCCTGCAATGTACTTTCTCTCTAATAAACTTGTGTTATTTAACTTGTTGCCGTTTCAGTAAATTCTTTTACTACCCATGATGCAGGCCTCTATCCATCTCCACCCATGACATTTCACAAGACACATTTTACACTTAATCTGTAAGTTCAAACATGGGTCTGCCATTTACATGCACCACTTTCTTGCCTATTTGTTACTGTCATTTCTGATCTAAATAATTTTTCATAAAAAATGCTGACTCATCTATTAAAAATGTATATTTATGTGTTTTATCTCTCATATACCTCTATATTTGCCTTTGAATAAGCATAAATCTGGTAAATATTATATACTCATAATATTTATTAATTTGAGTAACAATGCATTTTTGTGTATTTTCTTTAACATTTTTATTCATATTATTTTTATGTTTAGATTGGAGTTTCCTGACCCTGACATAACTGACATGTTGGGCAGAACAATGCTTTGTTGTAATGGGCTGCCCCATGCACTTTGAAGTACAAAACACCATCTGGCCTTTACCTGCAAATGTCAATGGGACCTTCCCCTTTGTGCAAACAAGAAAAAATATTTCCAGCTACTGAAAAATGTGCCCTGGGGACACTTAGGCCATAGCTGAGAACCACTGGTTTAAATCAATGAATCTAAATTTTAACTTTTGACAAGCAAATGTAGCCATTAGAATACTAAAAAACTGTCTGTAATTCAAATTAGTTCAAATGCACTAAAATATCATAGTGTTGCCAAAAATTCAGTTGCTGGGTTCAAAAATGGCCCTGTAAAGGGCCTTCTTCCACGCCGAGCTTGGTCTCCAGGCTCAGGTTCTTAGCTTCCCTTGCTTGAAGAATCGAGCAGAGAGTCTTAGCCCCGCAGTGAGTGTTACGGCTCCAAACAAGAGTTCATGGACCAAGAGAGTGAGCAGCAATGCAAGCAAAGTGAAAGTGAGGCTTCCACAATGTGGAAGGGGTCCTGAGGGGGTTGTTGTTGCTGGTTAGGGCTGCCTGGGCTTATATCCCCAAGTAATTTCCTCCCTTTCTTGATTGTTGGCCAATGGAAGGAGTATATTTTCAATCCTCCTTCCAAATGGTGGGTTTCTGGATCCTTTTTACCTGATTGGCTTGGTAGCTCAAAACTCTTGAGTTGCCAAGTGTTTGGCCCCTGGTCCTAAGTTGGGAGAAGGCTTGTGACCATGAGTCACCTAATTTCCTCTTTCTGGTAGTTGTTTGTCTCCTAGTTTCTGTTGAACTAGCAAGCAATATCAGGATGCGGTTAAACAGTAATTTACAGTTGCTAGCTGAAACTTTGAACACAGCACCCTGGCATGACTGAAGTACCTGTGTTGGCCTTTTCCCGTGCCAGAGGTTCCAGGAATTTCCCTGTCGACCCAAAAGGTTTTATTCCTTCAATAGGTTAATACAATTACTACGAAGGTATTCCTACACAATAAGAAAATTTATTGAACATTTATACAAGTAGTTTAACATTTATACAGGTACAGATTTTGTTTATGTAAAGTTTTTTAGGCTGACCAACCACACCATGGACAGCATTGGTAATCTCTGTGACCTGCACATACACTCCAGATGAGTTTCTGGAACTAGAAAGTCTGAAGTAACTGGAAAACCACAAAGAGAAGAATGATCAACCCCTGTGACACCTAATTAACTTTGAGACATTCTTCTATTGTTCCTTATTCCCACCTCAACTGGTAAGACAACTGGACTTTGTAACCAACCTTGGTCAACCTTGTGACTCTGGACCACATGACCCCCTCCTAGATTGCAAAAACTGCCCTGAACTGTAACTTCTATAACTTTCCACTGCCTAATACAAACCTACAATACCAACTCCTATTCCATTGCCCTTCACGGACTCTCTTTTCAGACTCACCCTGCCTGCACGCAGGTGAATAAACAGCCATGTTGCTCACACAAAGCCTGTTTATGGGGTCTCTTCAGTCAGAGTGTGAATTTAACATTTGGTGCTAAAACCCAGGGCAGGGGTACTCCTTTGGGAGACTGCCCCCCCGTCCATGCTCTCCCTTTGTGAAGAGACCTACCTGCAACTGCACTGCATCAGAACAAATAACTCTCCTACCACCTTCATATTGCATAAGCAGTCCCTCTCTCACACACACACTCTCTCTCTTTTCCTTTAAATCCCAAGGAAAGGCCAAGTACAGTGGATCACCTCTGTAATCCCAGCACTTTGGGAGGCCAAGGCAGGTGGATCACCTGAGCTCAGGAGTTCGAGACGCCTGACCAAAATGATTGAAACCCCATCTCTACTAAAAATACAAAAAATTAGCTGGGTATAGTGGTGGGCACCTGTAATCCCAGCTACTCAGGAGGCTGAGGCAGTAGAATCACTTGAACCTGGGAGGCAGAGGTTGCAGTGAGCTAAGATCATGGCATTGCAATCCAGCCTGGACAACAAGGGTGAAACTCCATGACAAATAAATACATACATACATACAAATAAATCTCAAGGAGACAAATCTCCCTCTCTCTCTCCCTTTTCCTTTAAATCCCAAGAAGACAAGCCTCAGAGACAAGTCTCCCTCTTCCTCTCTCTTTGCCTTTAAACCCCAAGGAGACAAGTCTTCCTCTCTCTCTTTTCCTTTAAATCCTTCTTCTAGGTAGAGAAAAGGAGACAAGTCTCTCCCCTGTCTTTCTTTTCCTTTAAATATTTCTCCTTCTAAGTAGAAGACAAAGGAGACACTCTTTATCCATGTAGAGACAGAAGAGTTTCTTCCTTTGCTCAAAAACTCCAAAGTTGGTCACAAACTTGGGAAGACAGCCTTCCCTTGCTGTCTGGCCAATCACGGAATGCCTGCCTTGATCACTCATTCACATTACAGCCCAGGACTCAGTCAGGGATGCCTACTGAAAACCCTGGTAGCTGCTTACCCCTTCTCCTCGTCTCACCTCTGCTCCTTTCCTTAAACTTATCTCCTTCCCTATGAGCAATATTCCACCCTCTATTCCTCATTTTTTGCCTCTAGCCTGCATCCTAAAAAACTTAAACCTCTTCAACGGTCACTTGATCTAAAACGTAAATGTCTCATTTTTTTCAGTAACATGGCCTGATCTCAATACAAATTATACAATGGCTCCAAATGGCCAGAAAATGACACTTTCAATTTTTCTATTCTGTGAGTCCTAAACAATTTTTGTCAACAAATGGGCAAATGGTCTGAGATGCCCAATGTTCAGGCATTGTTTTACACTCCAATCCCTCCCTTATCTCTGCTCTCGATGCAAAACATCCAAATTTTCTTTCTTTCCTTTCCATCTGCCCCTCCTGCCTCCATCAGTAACTCAAAATCCTCCTTGTCCATCAACCCTTCTGACCTTTCTCCTCCCTGCCTGTCTGAACCAGACCCCAGTCCAGGCCCAACCCTGTCCTCAGAGCCTTCTTCCTCTTCCTCCACCCACAACCCACCTCCTTATGTCTCTCCTGTCCCCTCTCCACCTCATACCTGGTCCAGCTTACAGTTTAGTCCCGCAGCTAACTCCTCTGCCCCTGCCCAACAATTCCCCCTTCAAGAAGTGGCTGGAGCTGAAGGCATAGTTAGGGTTCACATTCCTTTATCTTTATCTGACCTTCCCCAAATAGGCCAACGGTTAGACTCCTTTTCATCAGATCTTACTAAATATGTACAAGAGTTTTGATACTTAACCCAGTCCTATAATATCACCTGGGGTGACTTAAATGTCATCCTTACTTCTATTCTCACCCCTGAAGAACGCTTAATATGCCTTGTATCACCCAATCAGCCCCTGACGTTACAAAAAGCTACAGAAATTAGAATCTGGCCTTCAAACCCCAGAAAAGGACTTAACCTCACCTTCAAGGTGTTCAATAATGGAAGAAGCTGCTCAGTGGCAGCGCATCTCAGAACTGCACATGCTTGCCTCTGTCCTAAGACAAACTCCAGCCATACCACCAGCTCACAAAAACTTCAAAGCACCCAGACTGCAGCATCCAGCCACTCCTCCCAGACCTTACTTCCAGTGTTGGAAACATGGCCACTGGGCCAAGGAATGCCCGCAGCCTGGTATTCCTCCTAAGCCCTGCCCTGTCTTTGCAGGACCCCCCACTGAAAATTGGACTGTATGACTCATGTCGCTGCTCCCAGAGCTCCTAAAGCTCCAACCCAAAGCTCCCAGACCGAATCCTTCCCAGATCTCCTCGGCTGGGTGGCTGAAGACCTAACACTGCCCAAACATTTTGGAAGTCCCCTGGACCATAATGGACGCTGAGCTTCAGGTGACTCTTATGGTGGAGGGTAAGTCCAGCCCCATTTTAATCAATATGAGGATCACCCACTCCACGCTCTCTTCTTTTCAAGGACCTGTCTCCTTGGCCTCCATGACTGTGGTTGGAATTGACAACAAAGCTTCCAGGCCTCTCAAAACTCTCCAAGTCTTGTGTCAATTAGGCAAGCACTCCTTTCCACATTCTTTCCTAATCATCCCCACTTATCCAGTTCCCCTGTTAGGCCAAGATATCCTAACAAAATTGTCTGCCTCCTTGACTATTCCTGGGCTACAGCCACACCTCATTACCACCCCCCTCCCCAAACTCATACCTCCCTTAATAGCTCCCCTTATGTCCCCCTACCTTAACCCCAGGGTGTGAGACACCACCTCCCCATCCATTGCTACAAGTCACTCACCCCTCACCATCCCCTTAAAACCTAAGCACGCTTAACCCACCCAGTGCCAATACCCCATCCCAGTACAAGCCTTAAAATACCTAAAACCTGTTATTACTTGCTTACTACAACATGGCCTTTTAGTTTCCAGTAACTCTCCTTACAATTCCCCTATCCTACCTGTCCAAAATCAGACAAATCCCACAGACTAGTACAAGACCTCCACCTCATCAATCAGATTGTACTTCCCATCCACCCAATTGTACCAAACCTATATACCCTCCTATCTTCCAGCAGCTGTCCTCCACAATAGCAGAGTCTTGACTTACTGACTGCTGAAAAAGGAGGTCTTTGCCTATTCCTAAATGAAGAATGTTGTTTTTATGTAAACCAGTCTGGCTGTATGTGATGGATTAAAAGACAAAGCCCAAAAGCTCACTAATAAGGCAAATGGTTATTCTGGACCTGACTGGACTGGCTGGATACTCTCTACCTGGGTGTCATGGCTTCTTCCAATCCTTAGTCTTCTGAAGCCTATCTTTTTCCTTCTCTTATTTGGACACTATGTTTTCTGATTAATATCTCAATTCCTATAAAATTGTATACAAGAGATAAGCAGTCAGTCAATATGACAAATATTCCTTATAACAACCCCATAATATCACCCCTTTCCCTGAGATCTCCCAGGAGTCTAAATTCTTTCCCATTTTTAAGTTTCCATGCTGCCCCCAATCCCGCTCGAAGAAGCCCTGTGAAACATTGCCCCATCATCCCTCTGTGCTGGCCTTCCTAATATTCCACTGCCCTCCACTCTTCAATTCTCTTTCCTTTATATTACTAATATAAAAAGACAGGAATGCGAGGTCTTTTAGGCCAACTGACAATGCCATGGACAGCATTGGTAACCTCTGTGACCTGCAGGTACACTCCAGATGACTTTCTGGAACTAGAAAGTCTGAAGTAACTGGAAAGCCACAAAAAGGAGAACGATCAACCCCTGTGGCACCTAATTGACTTTGAGACATTCTTCTATTATTCCTTATTCCCACCTCACCTGATAAGGTGACTGGACTTTGTAACCGTCCTTGGTCAACCTTGTAACTCCAGACCCTAAGACCCCCTCCTAGCTTGCAAAAACTGCCCTGAACTGTAACTTCTGTAACTTTCCACTGGCTAACACAAACCTATGAAACCAACTCCTATCCCACCGCCCTTCACTGACTCTTTTTCCACTCAGCCTGCCTGCACCCAGGTGAATAAACAACCATGTTGCTCACACAAAGCCTGTTTAGGGGATCGCTTCATTCAAAGTGTGTGTTTAACAGTTTTAATTTTATCCCTTATATTTATTGAACACTTAAGTACTTGGACAAAAAATGTTTAACACTGTTGATGAAAAGAGTCAAATTCTAAAATATTTGAAGAATTTACTCTGAGCCAAATATGAGTGACCATGGCCCATGATACAGCCCTCAGGAGGTCCTGAGAACAGGTGGCCAAGGTTGCTGGGGTATAGCTTGATTTTACGTATTTTAGAAATGCAATCAAATACATTTAATAAATACTTTGGTTTGGTTTAGAAAGGCAGAAAACTCAAAGCGGGGGCTTCTAGGCTATAGGTAAATTTAAACATTTACTGGTTGACAATTGGTTGAGGTTCTCTGAAGACTAGGGATTGATAGGAAGAAATGTTCCGGTTAAAGTTTAAAGATTGTGGAGGTCGAGTTTATTGTGCAGATGAAGCTTTTAGATAGCAGACATTAGAGAGAGCAGGTTGTAAATTGTTTTTATTGGACTTCGAAGATGCCTGGCTTTTAGTTGATTATCTCCTTGGTCTGTGATGGAAGGAAGGAAAACAAAGGGAGAAGGGGATTCTCTATAAAATGTGGATTCTTCCTATAAGAGACTTTGCAGGGCAATTTTAAGGTATGGCGAGGAAATACATTTTGGGTTTTTTTTTTCCTTGTCTCATAATGTTATGTCAGAGTTAGACTGAAAAGTAATTCACAATACATAGTGTTAAACCCCATCTGATGAGAATTTAGGGTTTGTAGGCCATGACTCCCTGGACCCTGTAAGTGGAAATTGGGGTAAGATAAAACGAAATCAGAGCTTAGTCCTCAGTGACCCTCTTGGCCAAAACGCATTCCACAGAATTCATACACAGGCCAACAAAACAGCAACAGTTCTCACGACACTAGGAGGCTTATTCCTAGGTTGTTTGATTTGGTCATTTCGTGAGGTTTATGGAACTAGAAATGCTTATTCCTAGGGTAGTCCGATTGGTGGTAATAGATTCAAATATCAGCAATTTGGATAACGGGGGAGGACATGGTCTGACTTGAGTAGCAGCCCATTGTTTAAGGGGTGAGATGGAGTCAGGCCTAGGGTTTAGTTTAAAAAAAAATTTCAGATCAGATCTATTTTTTGAGCTATTATGATTCGAGTCCTTAATTGTGCCTTTTCTTCTGCTGTATTTGGCATAACATTTACAAGAACATGTTTAATGTTAATATACTAATAAATATGATAAAGATAGTGAAGGTTTGGGCATCCAAGATTACATGTAGAAGTAGAAGGCAGTAAACAACGTAATTATCCAGAAAAAAAAAAAAAAAAACATACGCATTATTATATTTTTGTTAGACTTACAATGTGTTTCCCTTCTTTATTAAGAGTTATTTGGACCTTCTGATAAATCTTACTTGAGAATTGTAGGACCAACATTAAATTAGAATTTAATAAGTTTAATCTTTTTTCTAGATAATTTATCTTTATAGGTATAGCATCCTGAGGAGGGTATAAATTAAATGCAAGAATTCCCTGGTTCTTGGTGTTTAAATTGTTATAGACTTCTTAACAGTAGATAAATCTATTTTTCTCCCCATTTTTGTATTGCTGGTATTTGGGAAAGAAAAGGTTTTGTTACAGGAGGTTATATAATTCTACAGTGTTATTTTTTTCTTGGAATGACTTCCTATTGCTGGGGGCCTAAAGAGTTAAAAGACTTATAGCCAATTAATTGTTTTAGACCAGATAGAAATCGATGTGGACAGGCATCTGTTACTTTTAAAAATTATTATTTTAAGTAAAAAGGCAGGTAGAAAAAAACAAAAACAAAAGAAAAAGCTATAAGACTGACTTATTTTAACTTTTATGTGTTGAGCTCTTGTGAGCTTGGTTTTTGTTACAGACTTATAGCAATTAGCCATACAAACATAATCATTGTTCTGAAAAATTAAATATATATATAGAGAGATAAATTTATTTTTAAAACTCATAATTGGGAGTATTATACCTAGGAGGATTTGTTACAAGGTACTATATCCTGTTAGTATATATTTTCCTTTAATTTTATAGTAAGCAGACAATTTTTACAGTAGGGGTGGATGTAAAAGTGACACATAATAGTTTAGAAGGCAAACCAATTGTTTTACCAGCTGTTTAGGCATTTTTGTACCCCATTTTTGATTTGGAGGGTTTGATTTTGTTTTAACCTTATCCCTTAAAACTGGCCCTTACAATCTTAAGTTCCCACCTCTTTTGCAATAGTCCCTGGGCCTGGAGGGAGGCGCTTGTACAGTTTGAGCAGCAGAGCATTAGCAGTGAAACAGATCTGGGCCCAGTGGGATGCCAAATGAGAGAGATTTATGTCTCTGGTCTAGAATACCATAATTTTCGTTTTTGGGGAAGTAAAACAAAAAGAGATAAATAACATTTATAGTTTGATAGTTATAAGAGTAACTTGTTTGTTACAGAAAAAGGAACCTACTCCTTTAGGGCACCAACTAAAAATATTAAGAAAAATTATAATTTGGTAATTTTCAGATGATTAGTGTAGTCAAGAAATAATTTAATCTGTGCTTAAAACATGAGGGCTGAAATCTAGTATTAAGTGTTACACTTTGCCATTGAAACAATCCTTTCAGCAACCTTTTTATTAAAGGGAATATTATAGCAAGGCCAATTTGTGGACAAGGTAGGTTTTAGGCTTATTATATTTGCCTGACTATTTGCATAAAATGCAAGAAGAAATTGATTGGCCATGTAGAATTTTTTTTAAGTTCGTTTTACTGAAACTTTACCTAAAAATAGGTTATTTTAGTTTCAGTCTTGGTAAAATAACCAGTGTCTTTAATTGTTTTTTTAAAACATTATTATTGAACTTATGCAGACAACTATATTGCCATAAAACTACAATCTGAATTCTGGAGGACTCAGAAAGGTAAATCTGCTTACAAAAACATACATTACCCAAATAACTTAAAAGAAAAAGATATTTTATCCTTCTTTAGGTAGAACAGCAGCTTTTGAAACAAGATGTGTGTTTACCTTGGACATGCCATTTACAAACCAAACAGCTTACCAGAGCTATTGGGCACTGGAATTTAGCAGCTCTTTACAAATCAGTACAAGAAACGAGGCTTTTTGCTTATTAAGTAGCAAGATTTTATATAAGCCATTTTTATTTTATTATGGAACTTTTTGGGAAACATTACTTCCATTAATATAGGGATAGCTTTAGTTAATATCCCATAGCAAAGCAGTAAATGTCTCATCAAGTAGCAATTCTCTAGCTCAGTCACTGTTATTAAAAAGGACTTAGTTTTTGCTATTAACCCTGATAAATGCTCAAGACACACAAAAGGCTATGTATGCAGTGGAGAATTTACATGAGGAGATTTGCATGTCTTTGGTTTTATAGTATTAGAAAGGGGAAAACATTCCCAGTTAGATATAGTACCTATTTTTATAAGTCATTTAGGTAAAAGTGGTTATAACTAACTTACACAAAGTTTGTTTAAACATCTTACATTTTATAATTCCACTAATCTGTATGTTTTTACGTTCTTATTCTAGGAAGTCTATTTACTCCCAGACCGTTTTATCTTTTCTGGTGAAAATGGTTTGGGTTCCCAAAAGGGGGTTCCACCTGTAAGACCTATGAGGGATAGCAGATTTGATAAGGCTTCTTAAATAGATCTATGATTCTGTGGGAGGGACACCCATATAAAAAAGGCCCCTTTAACCCCCACATTGACCAAGACCTGGAATAATAGACATATTAGGTAGGAGAATATCCCAGTTATCATAAAGCTAGTCCAACATGGCTTGCATATGAAACTTATTAATTGCTTAATCTGGGGTATTTACTTGGTGTTTTGTAGGGAAAGTTGGGCAGTCCCCCTCTCAGGGCAAACAGACTTTCTAATGGCATTATCTGGCCTATTAGGCTGATTGCTTTTTCAGGAATAGCTCCCTGTGCAGCAGTAACTGCTCAGTAATAAGCTCTGGATCCTGCATTAATTCAAACAAGCTCTTAAATTTTGTAGGATTTAAAATTAAGAATTTTGTTTTTAAAGTGGTTATTTTTACAATCCACTAAAATTTTTGGTTTTTTTTAAGTTGAATGATACTAATTTACAAAATGGAAAAATTCCTTAACATTACACCCTTTGGTTTTTAAATAGGTACTTGACTTTTCCCTTTCCCCATATGGACTATTTTCTTGGTAACCACAGGGCTAAGCGTTTTGTTGCCCTAGATTTTTTTTTCCATTTAGTCTTATCTGTATAATTTCCTTTATTATAAAGCAAGATTTAAATAGTTTCTTAACCAACAGCCTTACATGTTTTGAAAATTGACATCTTTATGTTTTATAAAATTTTAACAAAAGCTTATTTTAGGCTTTTACTATTTTAACTTTTTAGTAATCCAAATTTCCAGTGAGGGGGAAAATTCTGAGGATTTTAACATGACGTTAAGAACTTTAAATTACTAGAGAGTTTTAAGATTAAATTTACCAAATTAATTTTTATAAAAGATTATCAAGGTGATATAAATTAAAAGGCATCTAAGCTAGCTTTTACCAATCTGATAAGCACTTACTTTTTTTAAAGTTATTTGATTAGAGCACTTTTATGTAGTTTGGAAGTGAAATATTACTTCCATATGACACATATAAAGATAGAGGTATAACAGGTATGCAGAATAAAAGGCATATTTAAAAGATACTATATTTGCCTGTTTTCAAAAACAGTTTTTTTCCCTTACTTAGATAATTAGTAAAAGTTAGAGGAGTCAACAAAAGGTGAAGGAGAGAGTTGTCACTTAAGGACTTTTTAAAAGATAAAGAGTGGTACTTAAGGATATCAATCTGAAGAATGTTTAAAAAAACAGATTATGGAATTTAAAAATTTTTAAACTTTTTGCAATAAAAATAAGTCAATATTTGTAATAAAATCTTGTTTCAACCAATTATGGGTTTGTATTAGTGTATATTTTTTCAGTATTAAATGCAATGCCAATTTCTAGAAATATTATGATTTCTTTTTAATTATAGCCAACTGAATTACACAACCCCCTTAAAAATTCCTTTTACTAACCTTATTTTGACTTACATAGAACATTCACAATGATTAGACTTTTTGTTTTGCCCTAAATATTTTTCTTTCTTGGACAACCTAGCTATTTTATTTTAGGTCAAAAATTCACCATACAAGATTCTTTTTCAAATAAAATTATTTTTCTTTTTACCTTCTTTACCAATTTTTTTT
This sequence comes from Cebus imitator, assembly GCF_001604975.1. Lineage (NCBI taxonomy): Eukaryota > Metazoa > Chordata > Mammalia > Primates > Cebidae > Cebus > Cebus imitator. The sequence continues at coordinate 2,096,562 of NW_016107698.1, forward strand.
TTTTTTTGAGACGAAGTCTCACTCTCATTCCCTAGGCTACAGTGTGCAATGGTGCAATCTCAGCTCACTGCAACCTCCGTCTCTTGGGTTCATGTGATTCTCCTGCCTCTGCCTCCCAAGTAGCTGGGATTACATGTGCCTGCCACCATGCCTAACTAAGTTTTGTATTTTTAGTAGAGACAGGGTTTTACCATGTTGGCCAGGCTAGTCTCAATCCCTTGACCTCGTGATCAGCCCACCTTGGCCTCCCGAAATGCTGGGATTATAGGCCTAAGCCACCATACCCAGCCCCAAAATATCTTTTTATAACTTTAGCTTTCTTTACATCTCTTATTTCCTAATTGTTTTTTTACCTTGTTTTATACATAATCCTTAAATAAGGTTTGGATTAGACAAAGATAGTTAACCTCTAATAACAATGTTAAAAAATGTTTTTCTATAATTTTTAAATTAGAAATTACCCAGATACTTAATATCAAATAATAACCTTAGATCCTAAATTATTGAGGGATTGTGTTAGAGAAACTTCCCTGGTTGGCTAGGGGCTTTGTTTCCACTTTTCCCACCTCTGGCTGGCCAGTGGCTTTGTTCCCAGTTTTCCCACCTCTGGCTGGCTAGGGGCTTTGTTTATAGTTTTCCTGCCTCTGGCTCTTAGGGGCTTTATGGGCAGGGACTTTTCCTGCCTCTGGTCCCTGGAAGCAGAGGCTCAGTAACTCAGGGTTGAAAACAGTAGCCAATCTGGTAAAGGATTCAAAGATCAATTAATCCAGAGAGAGGTTGAAAACATCCTTCTCATTGGACGAGAACAAGAATGGGAAGGGAATAACTCAGGGGTATACTCTCTAGTGCTGGAGCTTGTAGTGGCGCCCCCTCCAGGTCCCTTTCCGCAGTGTGGAAACTGTCCTTTTGCTCTGCCTAATAAACCACTAGCGCACACTCTTTGGGTCCATGAGTCCTGTTTGAGCTGTAGCACTCACTGTGACACGGAGGCCCCTTCCCCATTCTTCAGGGTTAGAGAGGCCAAGAACCTAAAATCCGGTCACAGCTATTGCAGTTACATCTGTTGGCGAGCCAGCTGGGAGGACTGAATTGTAGCGTGGTAACTCTGGACCCCTTTCACTTGCTAATCTGTCCTTTTTCTTCTTCTAAATCAGTAAGTAGGTAAATTACTGGGCATCTGTTGGCTGGTTAAAAGGTACAAGCGTGGCTGCCTGACTAAAAGACGGGGCTATCAGGCTTTCTGGGAAAGTGATCTCTAACAAACAACCCCTGCTCTTCAGAACTTGGAGCACTGGTTTGCCTGGAATCAGTTCTCTGTCTCTGCTCTTTCTTCCTCTGTGCTAACCCAAGAGTCCGTTAGGGGTAATGAGCAGTGGTCCTGAACTCCTGGTTCAATCGGTTGAGGTTACAGCCTTGCTTAGACCCCCTAAGAGACAGCTGCCTATGCAAGTGCCACCAAGTCTTTCAGACCCTGACCAGATATCCATGAGGAAAACTTGTTTCAGGCTCTTTCCTCTAAAATATTTCCTATACCTGATGCCATTACCCTTCTTCGTAGAACCCTGGGGCTCTTGGGGTAGCAGTCCAGGGACCCTTGCCCATAGTGCCCTCAGGCCTACACCTATGAGGACCACCTACAGTTTAAATACACAGGACTGCTTTCCTTTGTCCACTGTGCTAGGTTACGTCCTAACAGAGCCATGGTCTATCAGTGGGTACTGGAGGCTATAGGATATTTTATTTTTTGTCACCCACAATTTCCCAATCCAGCAGAATGGTGCCAGGATCCTAAAACTTACAATGACTCATGCTTACGATTGGCCCTCTGTACTGCAGAATTTCTCCATCTAGAGCACCAGTCAGACCTGGTCTTAGACTCAAATAATTAATTACAGGGCCCACAGTGATAGCACATACTCCTATAATGGAAAGTGGGGAGAAAGACTTTGGTTCAGAGGGCGTTGTCCCGGCCTTGGCCTTGTGGCCAGCCATTACCTTCTTTATTATGTTTAGAGACCCTTCTCAAGAAATTTATCCATTGGGGCAGTTTTATGTTCAAGCCTATGTTAATTGGACCCTTGCTAGGGAATATAAATGGTGTCCATCACCCTCACTGGCCTAGTTCTTCAAGGACATGTGGTACAGGGCCACTGAACCTGACAGTCCCCCATGTCCTTTAAGGTGGCCAAGAAGGATATTAGACAGTGAGGACATGGCCATTACGCTGGCAGTTGTGAATAAACTTGGCAAATGGGAAAGGCCCACGAGATGATCATGCATCTAGGTTGCAGGAAAAACTACAAAGTGCTGTACAACTGGGGGATGCCCCAGGGCTGGCAGTTGCAAGAGATAACCAGGGATGTGGGTATCCCTGTGTTCAATTTCAGATGGGTGCTACTCTTCCCAAGGCAAAAAACACCCTTAAAGTATATCCTGGATAACTGGGACCAAAGTAACCCACAATCTTTGAAGAAGCAGCAGCAGCTTATCTTCTTCTGCAGCATGGCCTGGCCACAATACTCTCTTCAGAATGGAAAATCCTGGCCACCTGAGAGAAGTATAAATTGTAACACCCTTCTATTATTAGACCTTTTCTGTAGGAGGGAAGGTAAATAGATTGAAGTCCCTTATGTGCAAGTTTTCTTTTCTCTACAGGATAATCCTCAGCTATGTAAGGCTTGTAACTTACGTCCTACTGGCCACCCCCCAGGAATATCCCCATACCCAAGACTCTGTGGCTCCTTCTTCCACCGATACTCACAGGTTCTCCCCAGCTCCTATGACCCAAGAGGTATGAGGGAAAGCCGAAATGACCAAGGCACCACAGGCTACTAAGATGCCCCAACTCTGCCCTCTAAAGACTGTTAGGAGGAGAATTTGGGCCAACCAAAGTACATGTTACCTTTTCACTTACTGACTTAAAGAAAATCAAGGTGGACTTAGGAAAATTTTCAGATGACCTGGACAACTACATAGCTGTTCTACAGGGCCTGGGTCAACCCTTAGAACTAGATTGTTACTGCTTGGTCAGACTTTAACCAGTAATTAGAGATATGCCACTCTAATCGCAGCTCAAAAGTTTAGGGACACTTTCTACCTTAGTCAAGTGAACGACAAAATGATGCAAGAGGAAAAGGATAGATTCCCTACAGGCCAACAGCCATCCCTAGGTCAGACCCTCACTGGGATCCTGACTCAGAACATGGGGCCTAGAATCCTAAGCACCTACTGGCCAGCATACTTAAGGGATTAAGACAGACCAGGAAGAAGCCCATGAACCATGCAATGTTATTCACCATAACTCAGGGAAAGGAAGAAAACCCAACAGCCTTCCTTGAGTGGTTATGAGAGGCCTTAAGAAAATATACCTCCTTGTCACCAGACTCCATTGAGGGTCAGCTAACACTAAAAGACCAATTTATTATGCAATCAGCAATGGACATTGGAAGAAAGCTTCAAAAGCTGGCCCTAGGGCCAGAACAAAGCCTAGAATCATTACTAAATCTAGCAACCTCAGTGTTTTATAACAGAGACCAGGAGGAACAGGCTGAAAGGGACAGGAAGGACAAGAAAAAGGCCATGGCCCTAGTCATGTCCCTTAGGCAGGCAGACCTAAGAGGCTCAGAAAGGGGAAAGGCTTGGGTTAGCTGCCAGTCTGACACAGCTCGCTACCACTGCAGCCTACCAGGACACTTTAAGGAAGATTGTCCCAAGAGGAATAGACCACCTCCTCATCCTTGCCCACTGTGTCAAGGGGACCACTGAAAGAAACACTGTCCCAGGGAAGAAGTTTCCCAGGGCCTGAGGTGGCTAACCAGATGACCCAAGAGCAGGAATGAGGGTGTGCAGGGCAAACACCAGCACATGCCATCACCCTTACTGACCCCTGGGTAAAGCTAACCACAGAGGTCCAGGAGTTCCATCTCCTCTTGGACACTGACACGGCCTTCTCAGTTTTGCTCTCCTGTCCTGGATGGTTGTCCTCCAAGTCTGTAACTATCTGAGGAGTCCTAGGACAAGCAGTCTCCGGTATTTTTCCCAGCCCCTAAGCTGTAACTGGGGAGATGTACTCTTCTTGCACGCATTCCTCATCATGCGCAAAAGTCCCACTCCCTTACTAGGGTGGGACCAGCTAGCTAGAGCATGAACCATTATCTATATGAATATCAGGGAGCAGATCCCTCTCTGCTGCCCATTATTTTAAGAAGGGATTAATCCCAAGGTTTGGGCAATGGAGGGACAATTTGGACAGGCAAAGAACGCCTGCCCAATTCAAATAAAGCTACAGGATCCCACCTCTTTTCCTTACTAAACACAGTACCACTTAAGACCAGAGACCAAAAAGGGGTTACATTTCACATTGTAAAAAAATGTGAAAGCTGAGTCTAGTAAGAACCTGTAACAGCCCTTGTAATACTCAAATTTTAGGAATACAAAAACCTAATGGACAATGGAGACCTGTGCAAGATCTCAGGCTTATCAGTGAAGTAGTGATCCATTTATACCCAGATGAACCAAACCTATACACCTTCTTCTCTCAAATATCAGGAGAGGCACAATGGTTTACAGTCCTGGACCTTAAGGATGCTTTTTTTCTGTGTTACATTACATCCTGACTCCCAGCTTCTGTTCAACTTTGAAGACCCTTTAGACCACACTTCTCAGCTCAGCTGCATGGTGTTATCCCAGGCCTTTCAAGATAGTGCTCAACTGTTTGGTCAGGCTTTGGCTCAGGACCTTAGTCATTTTTCACATCCAGGTAGGCTGGTCCTCCAATACGTGGATGACTTACTTTTAACTGCTAACTCCGAAACCCAGTGTCAACAGGCCACCCAGAACCTCCTAAACTTTCTGGCCACCTATGGATATAAGGTTTCCAAACCAAAACCCAACTTTGTAGGCAACAGATAAAATACCTAGGACTTGTCTTATGCAAAGTCACTTAGACCCTTGATGGAGAACATTTCCAACCCACACTAGACTTCTCCCATCCAAAAACCTTAAAACAGCTGTGGGGGTATTTAGGAATAACTGGTTTCTGCCTATCGAGGATTCCCAGATATGGTGAAATAGTCAAACCCCTATACACGCTAAGGAAATCCAAGAAGCTAACACCCATCTAATACAATGGGACCCTATGGCTGAGGCAGCCTTTCAGACCCTGTAGCAGGCATTACTGCAATCTCCAGCTCCAAGCCTTCCTACAGAAATGACTTTTCCTTATACGTTATGGGAAAGTCAGAAGTGGCACTTGGGCTTCTCACCCAGACTCAGGGGACCACACCACAACCAGTGGCATACCTAAGTAAGGAAAATAGATGTAGTAGCAAAAGGCTGGCCACACTTCTTGTGGGTAGTAGCCGCAGTGGCTATATTGGTCTCAGAAACCATTAAAATAGTTCAGGGAAAAGATCTAACCATATGGACTTCACATGATGTAGCAGGAATTCTGGCGTCTAAAGGAGACTTATGGTTGTCTGACAACCACTTACTCAAATATCAGGCCTTAATGCTCAAAGGGCCTGTACTTCAGTTACATACATGTGCAACCCTCAATCCAGTTACTTTTCTTCTCAAAGAACGGGCAGAGAACATGACTGTCAGCAGGTCACAGCCCAAAACTACGCAGCCCGAGAAGATCTCTCAGAAACTCCTCTAGCCGATCCTCACCTTAACCTATACTGACGGAAGTTCATTTATGGGAAATGGAGTTCAGAAGGCAGGATATGCCGTAGTCAGTGATCAAACGGTGTTTGAAAATAATCCCCTGCCTCCAGGAACTAGTGACCAACTGGCAGAACTAGTAGCCTTCACTCGAGCTCTAAAATTAGGAAAAGGAAAGAGAACAAACATATATACAGATTCCAAATATGCTCACCTGGTTGTCCATGCTCATGCTGCCTTATGGAAGGAAAGAGAGCAATTAACCTCAGCAGGAACTCCCATTAAATATCATAAAGAAATTTTAGACTTATTACAGCCTGTCCAACAACCCAAAGAGGTAGCAGTCTTGCACTGCTGAGGTCACCATAAAGCAGATGAAAAGGAAGCAGAGGGCAATCTCTGAGCTAACGCAGAGGCAAAAAGGCAGCTAAACAAGATTTCACAGAAGAACCTTTAAAATATGGGAAAACCCTCTCCAGGGGATTAGACCTCAATACCCATCAGAAGAGGTAGAATGAGCAACCTCCCAGGGACATAATTTTCATCCTTCAGGATGGCTAGCTCCTGAGGAAGGAAAAAGTACTCCAACCTGCTGCTAGCTGGTAGAAAATACTTAAAACCCTACATCATACATCCCATATGGATATAGAAAATACATATTGAATGGCAAAACTATATTTACAGAAAAAGGTCTCTTCAAGACTGTCCAACAAATACTCAAAGGATGTAAAATATGCCAGAAAAACAATCCTTTGGCACATCGCAAAGTTCCTCCTAGGGAACAGTAACCAGTCATTACCCAGGTAAGTACTGGCAAGTGGACTTTACCCATATGCCTAAGTCTCAGTCCACCTTTGTTAGTATGTGTAGATACCTACACAAACTGGGTTGAGGCTTTCCCTTGTAAGACAGAAAAGGCCCAAGAAGTAATAAGAGTCCTGACTAATGAAATAATCCCTAGATTTGGACTCTCTCACTGTCTTCAAAATAATAACGGCCCCGCCTTTACAGCTGCAGTAACCCAGTGAATTTCCAAACCCTTAGGAATACAATATCATCTCCACTATGCTCAGAGGCCTCAGTCCTCAGGAAAAGTTGAAAAAAATGAATGAAATTCTTAAGAGACACTTAAAAAAACTGGCACAGGAAACCCTCCTCTCGTGGCTCACTCTGTTACCAATAGCACTCTTAAGGGCTCAAAACTCTCCTCAGAAAATAGAACTCAGTCCCTATGAGATGCTTTATGGATGACGCTTTCTCACCAATGATCCTGTATTAGAGAAAGAAACAACAGATCTAATAAAAGATATAAACTCCTTGGCTAAGTACCAACAGGCAGTTAACACCTTACCTGAAAGACACCCTGGGGGAAAAGGGAAAGTTATTCTGCCCTGGAGATTTAGTATTTGTCAAGCCTTTCCCCTCCAACTCTCCCTCCCTAAGTCCATTTGGGAAGTACCATGTTCAGTCATTTTGTCTATAGCAACAGCAGGTAAGGTGGGAATTGACTCATGGATCCATCACACTTGACTGAAACCTTGAATGCCTCCTGAAGAAGATCATAAGCCCTCCAATCCACAGCCTGAGGTTCCAAGAGGCTGCCCTTCAAGCCATTAGAGGGTCTGCAGTTGTTTTTCTGACAAGACCCTCAGAAAAGTAGCTCTCATGAATCTAACATGCTGGCATTGACAGAAATATCACTCTTAACTTTACTATTTGCAACCAGACTCTATGTGGTTGCTCCTAAGGTTGCCCACATCCCATAGACTCTCCATATTCATGGCTTTCTGTGTAATTATACTTCTAATAGCTCTCCTTCTCTCCCTCTGATATTATCATTCCCGTATGACCTCACTTGTGGTCTTCATTATCCTCTTTGCTGCCTGTCCCCTGCTTTACTCCCATCCCTCCTGCAAATGCATCCAAAGGGGTTACAACTGAAACAATATTGGACAGGCAACAAGTCCACTCTCTGGTTGGTCTTGAGGATTAGGTTGACAGGCCTCCTTTATATCCTATACTTATATGCACAAAAATTTCTATACAACTGCTTCCCTGTGCACATACAACTCATACTCATATATGGACAGGAACAATAACCAGGCCTAACTGTCCAGCTGCTAAGGGAACCACCACCTGCTGGACACATTTTACCCACGTTGGGACTGCAGATGGGGACGGAGTTCAAGATCAAGCACAGGAACAGCATCTCAAGGAAGTAATCTCTAGCCTAGGCAAACCACAAAATATCCCCAGTCCCTACAAGGGCCTGGACCTTTCTAAGCTGCATGAGACACTTCGCACGCACTCCTGTATGCTCAACTTATTTAACACCACCCTCACAGGAAAGCGTGAGGCCTCCTCCAATAACCCAACTGATGGTTGGATGTGCCTTCCACTATGCTTCAAACCATATATCCCAGTTCCAGTTCCATACTTATGGAATATAACTAACCTACCTTCAAATCATATGGGGCTTTTAGGTCCCTTAGTCACCAATCTACAAATTCCCTCTACCCTAAACTTCACTTGTGTGAACTTTACTAACAACTACAATGCTTATCTATGCCTAACCCGTATTACCTTACCCCTGGGCCTCAACTGCCTAGCACTGGGCTTATTCTTTGTTTGTGGCTCCTTAGCCTACCACTCTCTAAACAATACCCCAGGGGAAATATGCCTCCTCTCCTTCCTTGTTCCCCCCATGTCCATTTCCACCAATTCTCAATTGCAGAGTCTTCTGTTGCCCAGGTCATGCCATACTTGAACCCCAATTCTTCCATTTATAGTGGGGGCCGGAATAATAGGTGGGCTTAGTACTGGCTTTGGAGGAATTACTACTTCTACTCAGTTTTACTATAAGCTATCCCAGGAATTAAATAATGACATGGAAAAGTTTGCTGATTCTCTGGCAACTCTACAAAAGCAGCTTAACTCTATAACTGCCAGGGTTCTTCAAAATTGAAGAGCACTGGATCTGTTAATGGCAGAGAAAGGAAAAACTTGTCTTTTAGGAGAAGAATGCTGTTACTTTGTAAACCGATCAGGTATCGTCCTAAACAAAGTTAAAGAACTCAGGGACCGAACAGAATGCAGGGCTAAGAACCTCCAAGAAGTAGGATCATGGAGCTTGCTTAACTACTGGCTACCCTGGCTCTCCCTTCTCCCAGGCCCCTTAATAATCATCCTATTATTGCTTGCTTTGGGCCTCTCATCTTTAACTTTGTCAAATTAGTTTCTTCCAGAGTTGAGGCCATGAAGCTACAAATGGTCCTGCAAATGGAATCCCAAATGTCCTTGGCTCATGATTTCTATCATGGACCACTGGATCAACCTGCAACCCCAGAAGACTCCCCTCTGGAGGAAACCTCAATCGCAGGGCTCCTTCTATATCCTAGTTCAGCAATAAGTAGTTAGGGCGATTGACACCCATGTTCCAACAGCAGTTGGGCTTTCCTGCTCAGGGGACTGAGGGACTGGGTTAGAAGAACTTCCCTGGTCAGCTAGGGACTTTGTTTTCACTTTTCCTGCCTTTGGCAGGCCAGGGGCTTTGTTCCCAGTTTTCCTGCCTCTGGCTGGCTAGAGGCTTTATTTACAGTTTTCCCATCTCTGGCTCTTAGGGGTTTTGTTTAAGGTCAGAAACTTTTCCCACCTCTGGCCCCTGGAAGCAGAGGCTCAGTAACTCAGGGTTTGAAAACAGTAGCCAATCTGGTAAAGGATTCAAAGATAATTAATATAGAGAGAGGTTGAAAAAAACCCCTCTCATTGCACAAAAACAAGAATGGGGAGGGAATAACTTAGAGGTATAATCTGCAGCCATTGGAGCCTGCAGTGGCACCCCCTCTGGGTCCCCTTCCAAGGCGTGGAAACTGTCCTTTCACTCTGCCTAATAAACTGCACTACCACACACTCTTTGGGTCCATGAGTCCAGTTTGAGCTGTATCACTCACTGCAACACCAAGGCCCCTTCCCCATTCTTCGGGGTTAGAGAGGCCAAGAACCTAAAATGCAGTCGCAGCTAATCTGGTTACATTATGAAGTTTGTTTACAAGAATTTATTCTATTGCACTTACCCGATTAATCTTGTAGTTTACCTAATTTATAAAAAACTATGATACAAATATTTAAGGTATTTTCCTATTAACCATTTTTATAACTGTGAATTTTAGCAATAAATTAGGAATAAAAGAAAATTACTAATTTTAGTAATAAATTAGTAATAAAACTTATGGTTAAAGGGTATTTATACCAATAACTCAGTATTTAGTTGTTTTCATTTAAGCTAACAATATTTTATAAGCATATACAAGCAAAGATCATTCTGTTTTGGGCTGGGCTTTATGGTTTATAGCCCTTATAGCAAATCTTATAGTATTCTACAGGAATAAACATGAAACTACATGATCAACAGATGCAAACAAACTGCTAACAATTCTAAAGACATTGCTGATAGTATGTTACTAATAATTTTAATGCTGGCATATTTTGTAAAGATCTTACTTAAATCAAACGAACTTGAAAGAGCATTTGACTAGTCTTCTGTTTGTTTTTCTTAGTATTTGAGTACTTTATGTAAGCCACTCCATTAAAGTTCTTTGTATATTTTTCATGGTGAAAATATTGTATACACACACATTAATATATAGATGTATTTAGGCATTCCAATAGAAGTATTTTATAGATTTATAAAATACTTTTTATTTTATTTTCTATTTTAGGCTTTTATGTTTTTTAATAATATGTTGCATCACCCTAGACAGTAGTTAGCTAAATAGCCCTAAATTTCCATATTAAAAGAAACAACTCAAGTGAAGATTAGATAGCAAAATTTACATTATAAGGTATAAGGAGAAAAAGTTTGGTGTGCTAGAGGGAAACTAAAACATTTAGCTGCTAATTAAACATAACATTCCTTTAAATATACACATGCATATATACATACATACACATACACACACAAAGATCCTATAGCTTTACTTTAGTACTTTGGCCATGAAATGAATATAAATTTGCTGGCTTGCAAAACACACACGCACACACACACACACAAACTGATAGATCCAAACAGCAGTTGTTATTTATCTCAGTAGAAAAGTAACAGATTTGGCCAGGTGCAGTGGCTCAAGCCCATAATCCCAGCACTTTGGGAGGCCAAGGCAGGCAGATCACGAGGTCAGATCACGACCATCCTGGCCAACATGGTGAAACCCCGTCTCTACTAAAAATATAAAAAAAAAATTAGCTGGGTGGGGTGGCACACACCTGTAGTCCCAGCTATTCAGGAGGCTGAGGCAGGAGAATTGCTTGAACTTGGGAGGCGGAGGTTGCAGTGAGCTGAGATCACACCACTGCACTCCAGCCTGGTGACAGAGTGAGATTCCATCAAAAAAAAAAAAAAAAAAAAAAAAAAAAAAAAAAAAAAAAAAAAAAAAGAAAAAGAAAAGAAAATAGCAGATTTAAGGCAAGTAGAAAAGAAAATAGAGAAAGAGAATTTAGAAACTCTATAGTTGGCAGGTCGACCCTGGGACTCTTTTTCCTTAAAGTAAAATGTGCGTAAAGCCCGTATTACTTCAAGTAGAGGTGCCATAAAACCTATGAAGTGCTCAAAGGGTGGGGGGGCGGTTATTCTCCTTGTTTTCTCCTTGCTCTTAGTTAATTCTGAGAGAAAAGCAATCGAGAAGACCCTTTAGAAATGCATCTCCAAATTGCATTCGGATCCTTTAACAACTTCCTGGGAAAAACCAGCTTAGAATAAATCAAGGACCATGAACCTAAGGGGTGTTCTGGGCTCAGGAGGACTTACCAGTTCCACTGGAGGAGGAGTTTGGACTCAGTGGGGCTTCAATGGGCTCCTGCTGGTACCTTAGCTCCACTTTCAGGCAACTCCTTTGGGGTCTTGAGTCTTCTCTGAGGTCCCACATTGGGCACCAGTCTCTTTTTATATTGTTGACAAAGAGTCAAACTCTAAAATATTTGAAGAGATTTACTGAGCCAAATACTAGTGACCATGGCCTATGGCACAGTTTTCAGGAGGTCCTGAGAACGTGTGCCCAAGGTGACGGGAGCACAGCTTGGTTTTATGTATTTTAAGAAGGCATGAGACATCCATCAAATACATTTAAGAAATACACTGGTTTGGTTTAGAAAGGCGGGACAACTCAAAGTAGATGAGGATATAGGTTAAGTTGAACATTTTCTGGTTGACAATTGGTTGAGGTTGTATGAAGAGCTGGGACTGATAGGAATGTTCAGGTTAAAAGATAAAGGACTGTGGAGACCAACTTTTGCTGTGCAGAAGCTCCTAGATAGCAGACTTTAGAGACAGCAGGTTTTAAGTTGTTTTTTATAGGACTTAAAAGGGTGACTGACTCTAAGTTGATTATCTCCTTGATCTGGGATGGAAGGAAAGAAAACAAATGTGGATTCTTCCCACAAGAGACTTTGAAGGGTAATTTTAATGTATGGCAAGGAAATATATTTTAAGGTTAAATATTTTTTTTTCCTTGTCTCATAATGTTATGCCAAAGTCAGGTGGAAAAGTCAGTCACAATATATAGAGTTAAATAAAACCCATATGATGAGAATTCACGGTTTGTAGGGCATGACTCCCTAGACCCCTTAGGTAGGAATTTGGGTAACACAAAAAATCAGATCTTGGTCTTCAATATGCTATATATATTAGTCACAATGCTGCCCCCACAAAAATCAGCAACTACAAGAACAAGCAATACAATTATCAACATCTCTACAACCAATGACTTCTACTATCAAATGGACAAAAATTTCCTACTCATTTATCTGCTCTTAAACAAGACATTTTTCATTGTTCACTTAGTGACTTTCTAGTCTTTTCTAACTTGTAAATTAAAACCACAATGAACTTGCCCTACAACAGAGCTACATGTCCCTTAGAGAATTTCACCTATATGGTTTTATTTATAGGATTTTCTCTGCTTCATAGAATAATATACAAATTGTTCTGTATAAATACAAAACAAAGTTCCCAGATGTTCTTTAGCTCTTAAACTCCAATTAATGTTTTCCCCCTTCAAACACAAATTATTCCATGTAAAATTATTCTTAGTGTCAATTATCTGAGCTATTCTTCTAATATTTTTATCTTTTCCAGAGTTTCAATTAGTCTTCCATAAAAACAATATGAGCCTCATGTTTGTTTTTTAAATTAGTTTATTGAGACAAACTAATATCTAATCTTAAAACTCCTAAAACAGAAAATAAGAAAATGTGTCCTTTCTATGTTTTTCTTAAAAGCTGCTTTTTTTTATTCAAATGAGAATAAACTAAAGATTTAACTCATCTATAAAGATTTTTTTTTCTTTTTTACAAAATCTTTAGATGAAGATTTTAATAAGTACTTCTTTTCCTGCTTATGATAAAGTAGCTTGTCTCAGGTAACAGCTCCACACCCCTACCTCCAAAGCAAGAAAAAATAAAATCATCCAACTTTTATGATTTTTTCAACAAGAACAAATAAACAAAAGACAATATTGTGAATATATCAAACACAACTAGGATAGACAATAGGTCAAAATTCTGCCAAGTGGAAACTAACAGAGGCAACCCCAACAGTCTTTGCCACTTTTCCCCTCAAGGCATTTGATGATTCATAAGCTACATAAGGGCAGATGCCAAAAAGTGAAGCAGAAAATAAACCTAAGAGGATACAATCTAAGCAGAGAATTCTTTAGTCTCACAGTGCTGTGAGATTAAGCATTGGAATGTAGGGGCTACCAAAAAAAAAAAAAAAAAAGAAAGAAAACCCACAAACTCTAATAAACATCCATGTTTTAAAACTGAAAACTCTATAAAACTACACTTTAGGGACAAAATAAACAGAGCAAGTCCCCAGAAAGACTGCATGAGCCATAGATTCTCCAACTATAATTGCAACATGATGATATGTTTCTATTCTCTCTGCCAGAAAAGAATTAAATCCTCTCCAAAGGAAGATACCATCATCCAGAGTCTCTACAACACTTCGAACTTAATGTGCAGTTTACAAATAAACACCACTAGGAGAACAAAACAAGTGATTAAAAATAAAGAAAAAAACCCCGACTAGAAACACACCTACAAGGAAATCAGACGTTGGAAGTTTCAGACATCAATTTTAAAAAATATGTTTTCAGTGTTCAAGAAAACAAGTGAAAACATGGATAACTTCATCAGAGAGAAGGCTTTTTGTTTGTTTCTTGTTTTTGAGACAGTCTCGCTCTGTTGCCCAGGCTGGAGTGCAGTGGCATGATCACAGCTCACTCCAACCTCTGCCTCCTGGGTTCAAGCAATTCTCCTACCTCAGCCTCCCAAGTAGCTGGGATTACAGGCATGTGCCACCATGCCTGGCTTTTTGTATTTTTAGTAGAGACAGTGTTTCACCATGTTGGTCAGGCCGGTCTCGAATTCCTGACCTCCAGTGATCCACTTGTTTGGAACTACAAAAGTGCTGGGATTACAGACGTGAGCCACGGCACCCAGCCTGGAGTTTATCTTTTTTAAAGAGTAAAATGTAAATTCTAGAAAGAAAGATACAATCACAGAAAAAAAAGAACCCAGTAAATGGATTTAACCACAGATTAGATATAAAACAGAACATTAGAGAATTAGAAGATAGATCAATGTCAGACTGAAGTTTTGACAGGTGAAAGAATAAGAAAAAAAAAAGCATCAGGAACACATGAACCACTGTCTACACATCTAACACATGCATTTAAAGTACCAAGAAAAGTGAGGGGAAAGAGTTAGGAACAATATTTGAGAAGTCTATGTCTGATTTTCTTCCCCAAAACCAATGCAAGACAACAAGCTGCAACTTCATTGAATTTTATTAACCTGAAGTACCAAAAAAACAACACATTTTAGGAAAAACATAATTCCAAAAATTAAAGATAAGGAGAAAAACCTAAAAGTAGCCACAGAGATAGGAGAGGATATTCCCTTCAAATAGGCAAATAAAACTGTTAGGTGACATTCAAGAAAAGAAGACAAAAGAAGAACGAGGAACAGGAGGAGGAGAAGAAAGAGAAGCAGCAGCAACAATGGCCACCAGTCAGCAATGGCCAGATGTCAGAGGATGGTAGTCTGACATCTTTATCGAACTTAACAAAATTATTGCATCTCAGAATTCTCCAATATCCTCCAGGAATAAAAATAAAATAAAGATGCTTAAAATAAACAAAAGCCAAGAGAACTTGTCACCAGAAGACCTAAGATAAAAAGAAATACAATAAGTTGTTCTTGCAGAAGAAAACTGACCCCATTAGGCCATAGAAAACCAGGAGGAAATGAAGAGCACCAGAAAGGGTAAAAGGGTGAATTTACATGAATAGTAACTGTATAAAATAATAGCAATGTTTTGTGAGTGTGAAAATACATGTAGAATTAAATGGCAGAAAAAGGGCAGAAGGCAAAGAGAAATCAATGGCATTAAACTATTTTAAGCTTATTATATAAAAACAGTAATTTTTCATAGACTCTAGTAAATTAAGGAAACATGTAGTAATTTATGGGGAAATAAAAAATATATATGTAGCTAGCCAGAAAATGATCAAGAAAGCAAGCAAGAAAATAGCCAGTAAAAAAGAACAATAATGGCCAGTTCAAATAGAAAACCAATAGTTATACGAAAATTTTCAACCCAAATCATAATTACATTAAATAATAAACTAAATGTCACAATGAAAAGACAAAGCTTATCAGACTGAATAAGAAAATGTGAGCAAAAAACTCCTTTTTTATATCCAAGCAAAGCTTTTTTAGCCATATGAATAGGATGTTTCGTTTATAAGGAAGATGAATAAAGGTTGTTTGGTGAAGCAAAGAAATACAGATTCCTCAAATAAGCTTATGGGAACATTCTGGCACAAAACCATTCTTTCTTAATTGCTCCTATTGGTAATATCAATTTAATTTTGTTTCCTGTGGGTTTTTCATGCAACAAACTAACTCCCTGATGATTTCTGCTTTTCTTCCCAGGCTTTTAGCTGTAGCAAACCGTTTCACTCAGCAGGGACTTAGATGCAAGTATACAATTGACCTATCAACACTGAGCATTCAGACATGCATTAAAAACAAACCCCAGCCTATCCAAAAACTAACTTTTACTAAATAAATTCTTCAGAAAGGGCTTCTGAAATAAAATAAAAAAATACAAAAGTTATAGTTAAGAAAAGTAACTACTGTGTAAAACATCTGAGAAAATCAGTACTATGACATTCACCTCCAGATTTCCATATTTCATGTTTCTAAAACTAAATTAAGCATGTGACAAAGAACCCATAAAACTTAGAGAACACTAAGGAATATGCTTAGAAACTAGTGTAAATAGGTTCAGATAAAGATTACGTTAAAAACAAGTGGGAGAACCTCAAAGCATGTATAGGACTCAATAGCTACCCATTATATTATCCCTGAATCGGCATTTGAAAAAATGACAAATTAATAATATACATTTCAAACCAGTATTTGGTAAGAGAAATATCTGAATTTCATAGTCAGTATAGATAAAATTCCAAAAGCTCAATATAAAATATCAAACCCGAGTGTTTTCAAAATCTGTATGAAAACAAAATGAGCATGCAGACAAAAATATTAATTTGTTAGGATTAGTTTTTTTTTTATCCCTCCCCTCAAGTATCATTTATAACTATCCATACACAAATTATGTTTTTGGAGTCATTTAATAATCTTCTGACAAATGTCCTATAATAAAAAAACAGTAAATCAATGTGCTCAACATCTAATCTAGATGTTTAAAAACTTAATAAATACATAGCAAATTTAGTAAAAACAAATACTAACATATGACAAATGTCTCAAGAGAAATCTAAACATTCTTTTGTAAATTTTTAAGGAAAACTTTAAAAATGTTATCTAAATTACATTTGTCTATAGTTAGCGTTCTAATTCCACCAAAGCACAGTAAGTGACTAAATTTCACCTGCTGAAAGAAAATTAAAATCAAGATGGGAAGCATTTATTCAGGTGATGAAATACCATCAGTAACATAGGAAAGAAACAAAGAAAACTTATCTTGAGGGAAAAAAAAATGGAATTACCATTTCAAAAAGGGCAAAGTTTATACTTCAGCTGCTAAAACATAACACTGAGAGCGCAAAAGAACATGCCTTGGGTTTGAATTGTCCAAGACAATTTTTGTGATGCCTGCCCAAATGAAACAGATTTTTGTTTTATCACCACCCATTTTTTTTTAACTTCAGTTGTATTTTAAAGTATCAAAATTCAACAATTTATGGTCAGAATTTCAAAAGATTCAGTCTTGAGAGTGGTATGAATTATAAAGAGCAGCCTTGCTTAAATAATATGCAAGACAATTCATTACACTGTTAGAATGAAAACTGGTACCATCTTAGTTTTAAGTTCCTTCTTACGCCTTCATATGGTGTAAGTAGCATATGGTATTTTTCTGCCAGAAACGACTCCTAGATAGCATATAAAATAAGCACTTAGATTTTTGTGTCCTGTGATTTTACATGTTTTTTTTTTCTTAGATAAATACTAATTCGCAAAAATTGAATTGACTAGGATAAAGTAAGGGTGGGAGTAGCAATAATGAGTAATATAAAATATTTATATTTACACATATGAGAAATTTTATGTTACACTTTTTTTAAAGTTTAAAATTGTGTTTAAAATTGATCCATGCAAACAAAGGAAAAGACAATGTGCATTACTGTGCTTTTCACATAGTAGGTGATCAACAAACTAACTATGAGTACATCTTACTCCTGCCTGCACCATAAGAAGTGCTTGCTGTCACTTCACCTTACCCCATGAATAAAAGCTTCCTGAGGCCTGCCCAGAAGCCTAGCAGATGCTGGAACTGCTTTCTGAACAGAACTGTGAGCCAATTAAACCTCTTTTGTTTATAAATTATGCAGTCTCAAGTAATTTATAAATTATTGCACTAGTAGTTTATTGATCATTTACTAAGTGAAAAGCATGGTAATAGACTTCATATATATAGTATGCCATGTTTAATTCTAAAGTATTTTTTGCTGATTCTTGACCTATGTGTTACTAGATTAATCCCTTGTTCTTCCCTATGGTTCTCTGTGTCAGGAGACTTCTGGCTAGGATTGGTCTTTCAAAGGCCCTGGTAGGAGACTAGAGTACAAGAGAAAGGAGAATCCAGAGTATTTCTGCCCATACTTTTCCTCGGGCACCATCTCCTACAGTGGTCAGTCTCCCAGTTGATGTTAGTCCCGTGTGATCCAACCCACTGTTATCACAGCCAGTAGGTGACCCTCGTTCACAGACTCTGCTATTTCTTCCTTCTCCCTTTGTCCTTCTTATAATTTCTTGGTTGGCTAAATTTTTTGTTTTTTGGCTTCTCATATCCTTTAGTACCTGTGTCCTCAATGGCCTAGGTTAAACTCCCTCTTTTTTTTTTTTTTTTTTTTTTTTTTTTTT
>NW_016107698.1:2114915-2117404 GCF_001604975.1 Cebus imitator
GCCTCGGCCTCCCAAAGTGCTGGGATTACAGGCTTGAGCCACCGCGCCCGGCTAAACTCCCTCTTTAAAAATAAAATAAAGAGATTTCTCTTTTCTTGATAAAGTGGTTTTTGCTTTTCTGTTTGACTAATAAAGTTTTGTTATCTCCTACTTGACAAAAAAGGATTCCCAAAATTCACAGAATTTAAGTAATATGCCAAGTATAACACATGGTGATTAAGTGACAGATGACATTTTGTTCTAAGACCTACCCAAGTTATAAATTGTTCCTCCACGCTACCCTGCCTCCCTTTTATTATCATCATGATAAAATAACGAGGAATCACATATTCTGATAATCTAGGTATTTTAGACATTATAAAATCAGGAACTCTGTCCTTTTAATCAATTTATTATGATTCCTTTTTAAAAGCTGTGATACAAAATATTTTAAAATACCAAGAACCATAAAACGTGGAAAAATCACAAAATGCTTATCAGTATATCCCTTCATATCTACAAAAGATACTATTAATTAATGAGATTTTTAATATAGTTCCTCAGATCTCTGCTGTAAAAGTGTTCCTTTTATTTTTAAGCATTCCAACAGACCTGGTCTTCCAAAATGAAAATCAGAAAAAGAGAATTGTGCCCTCGGCCAAGTTTCATGGACATGAACTGGTTGTCATTGCTTCAAGGGAAAAGGTGTTTGAGTATAATTTCTTTATCATCTTTCCTAAGGAAGAAATTATTAATTACTTAAAATAGTCAATAAATAATTTCTTAAACACATAATACATGCCAGAAGCATTTCTAGTCACTTGCAATACAACAGTCAACAAGAAAGGCATAGAGGCTTGAGCTCACAGAATTTACATTTTAGAGAGAGGAAACAGATAAACAACAAACGTAAATAAATTACATAAGTACGTTAGTAATAAGTGATATGGAAAAATAAAAACATGATAAGGGTAAGAGGGATGAAGAAAGCAGAACTGGGAGAATAGGTTGAAAGTTTAAATCAACTGACCAGAATAGGCCTTACTGAAAAGATGATGTTTGATTAAAATCTTGAATGAGGACTTAGCATGAGGATATCTGAATAAAAACATTTCAGCATGGGTAAGAATAGGTACAAAGGAGATAGTACATTTGGCATTTTTGAGAAACAGCAAGAAGACCACATGGCTGGAACAGAATGAAGGACTGGGTTATTGCTAGAGTATTAGGTGTGAAGTCATGTGGGAAGAAAAACATGTACCACGTTGTGGGATATTGAAAGGACTCTGACTTTTACTCCCCTAGGCTTTGGAGCACAGGACAGATATAACTTGATTAATAGTTGTAAAAAACCACCTGGGCCACTATGCTAAGAACGATGTGTAGGGGATAAAGGACAAAAGCCAAGACAAATTAGGAGCTTACAAAAATGAACTATAAGAGAAATGCTGGTGACCCTGCCCAAATTTGTGTCTGTGCAGGTAAATAGAAATGATTGGATTGGATTCTGGACACACTGTTTTAAGGTCTTCCCAGCTGGGATTCCTGTTAGGTTAGATATAAGGTATGAGAGAAAAGAGTCAAGGACTTAGGGCCTAAACAATTCGTATGTAAATTTCTATTAAAGTAAATAAAATTGCTATAGTAAAGTACAATGGCACATATAGGAAGCTCCTATCTCTGACTTTACCCTCCAAGAGTGGTATCAATAAATGAAAATAATAAAAACATTCTCACTCCCAAATACTGAGATTAACTTAGTGGGCATCTTCTTTTCCCTCTTCTTACAAAGAACATTTTGAAATCACTGCTAAGAACAATAAGTTTAAACAGAGAAATGAAAGACCAAGCTGACTTCCTAAAGTAGTGAACACTTCATTGATACTCATCAAATTGAAACACACAGGAAAAAATCTGTGACATGTCACAATGGGAAATATCCTCCCAACTGAATTAAAATGAACTCCAGTTAAAGACCTTAATAAAGAATCTCAGAAGGAAAAACAGAATGAAATATTCTAAGAGAAATACTTAGCATTCCTTCAGCTGAGTTCATCCTTAATTATACATGATCCCATGCTATAGAAAAAGTGAAAAATGAATGAGTACATAAATAAATTATTGAATTAATTAAATAACCACATATTAAACTTCAGCTCATTAGAACAGCTAGCCTCAGCCAGGTATGGTGGCTCATGCCTGTAATCCCAGAACTTTGGGAGGTGGAGGTGAATGGATCACCTGAGCTTGGGAGTTTGAGACCAGCCTGACCAACATGGAGAAACCCCATCTCTACTAAAAACACAGAATTAGCTGAGTGTGGTGGTACATGCCTATAATCCCAGCTATGTGGGAGGCTGAGGGAGGAGAATTGCTTGAGCCCAGGAGGTGGAGGTTATGGTGAGCTGAGGTTGTGCCATTGTGCTCCAGCCTGGGCAACAAGAGCAAAAGGCTGCCAAAGAGGGAGCGAAGGAGGGAAAGTATAGCTGGCCTCAAATACAGTGTGAAAA
>NW_016107698.1:2117414-2149714 GCF_001604975.1 Cebus imitator
ACCTTATCTGATATGCACATATATAATCAAGAGGAAAAGAAACACCAAGTTATCTAGAGAGTAAAGAGGCACATATCCTCTTCAAAAAAACGAAGCAAAAATAAAACCTAAATAAATAGGAATAATTCAACCAGGAAGAAAATATAACACAAAGAACTGGAGAAGAGTCCTACTTATTAACTTACATTATAATACAACTAAGACACTGGATTCCATTTAAAAAAAAAATGAAAGACACATAGCAGACCTAAGAAAACAAATTAATGACCAAATCAACATCTCTATTTAAATAAAACAAAAGCATTAATAGAAAAGACATAGCTAAAAAAATGAATAATGACACATGAAAGGCTTGAGAAAAACAAAAAGAATGAGGCAATAAGAGAATAATAGAGGGCAAGGACTGTCTGGTATAATAATTGTTCACAACTAAAGAATTCAATAAATGGAAAAGTATTCAAAGATAAAATGTAGAAAAATGTTTCTAAAGTGAAGGATTAATTATGAAGACTGAAAATAACAGATTAAAAAAATAGCAGACAACAGGAAAATTTGATTTTAAAATGCTCAATTTTGAGACCTGTTCTACTTATATGGATAAATTTCAAAGATAGGTAGCAAAAGCAAATTACCCACAAAGGAGAGAAAAACCAGGGTGACATCAAATCTATAATGTAACAATAAAGGCCAAAAGATGATGGAACAACATAAAAAAGTTTTAAAAGCATGAAAATGAGATTCAATAATTAACTTGTATCTAGCTAAGATGTTATTGAATTATGCCAACAACCAGAATATATTCCCAGACAAAATATTTTACATTTAATGCCTATCATGGGCCAAACCTGTTCTAAGTGCTTTTTTAAGTGTTATCTCCACAACAATAGTATAATGGAGGTTTTGTTATTCATTTAACTTTAATATTAGAAAACTAAGGTATAATGAGATTATATAATTTGCTCTAAGTCTCACTGGGATCTAGGCTACGGGGTTCCAGAGACCATACTCGTATTAGTCTGTTCTCACACTGCTATGAAGTAATACCCAATATTGGGTAATTTATAAAGAAAATAGGTTTAATTGATTAAAAATTCCACATGGCTGGGGAGGCCTCAAGTAACATAATCATGGCTGAAGGAGAAGAGGTATGTCTTGCATGGTGGCAGGCTACAGAGAGTGTGCCTAGGCAGGAAAAATTGCCTTATAAAACCATCAGACCTCCTGAGAACTCACTTACTATCATGAATATCATGGGGAAAAATGCCCCTATGATCCAGTCACCTCCCACCTGGTCCCTCCCTCAACACCTGTGCATTATTTGGATTATTATGCAAGACAAGATTTGGGTGGGGACACAGAGTCAAATCATACCAATGCTTTACTACTTTACTCATGGAAAATCAAAAATTAAGAACTTAAAAAAATATCTGATGAATACAGAACCCATGACCTCTTCTCAGGAAACAAACATAAAAAGGAATATTGACAAAATTCAGCCTAAGGCCAGCAAAATCATGGTTGCCACATTGCAAAGCAAGATTGCAGAATATGCAGGTGCAACACGCTAAGCAATTGTGCCCTGGGTCCTGCCCCATAAGCTAATGTCTATCTATAATTAATAAAGGAATAACACTGATGCTTTGAAGAGCATCACTGAAGTATTTTCAGCTTTCTTCCCACTACAGAAAAAGGAAAGAAGTATTCAATTTTATCTCAAGCCAAGTGAAAAGGAATTCAAAAGATAAACTTCAGAGTTTTATATGTATCCTCTGAAGTTTGAGGAAATAAGGGATTCGGGTCTGATATGCACTTAAGCAATCTAAAGGCAAAATGGTGGACTCTCAACCAGGGGAAAGGGCAGAAGGAAAGAGACTAGATTGCTTTGGGAAGTAAGCTGCTCTTTGAAATAAAAGATACTTAAAAAAAAAAAAAAAAGCAAAGTGGGTATTCTTTCAGAAAAAATCAGCCAACAGGAATGTCTGGAATGGATGGGCAAAGTAGAAAAATTTGACTGATGTTTAAAAACAACAAAAGCAGCTAGCAGATGCATTGCTCACATTATTGTAACTGTGCATGAAGGTTCCCAATAGGGAAATATCTGAGAAACCTACAGAAGTTCTAGAAGAAAATAAGTAACATAGAAAGTCACCATAACCAGAGGCCAAGTTCAGATCATTAGATCCAACCTGCCCAAGGCTGCCTTTTCTCTTAATCTACTCTCCTCCTGGACCCCAAGAGGAGAACCTTAGCTATTGGGTAAGAGAGAAGAGGCAAAAGAGCTAGAAAATCAAAGCAAAAAGAAGCCCTGAATGTCAACCTTCCCTACCCTTCAGCCACTCTTCTGAAAGTTGAATTTAATTCAAAATGAGGTTCAGAGAGTTGATGATATCAATGGCATGGGCATTTAAATATTGATAGCAGATAGCTCTTGTGATTAAAATTGACCAAAGTCCACATAGATAGTGGGCATAAAGGTCAAAAGTGGGATGAGGAATTTGTTTTCCATTTTATAATGAATTCATCAAATCACATTCCAATGAAACACAGTTAAGCAAAGGTGGATTGTGGAATGCTTTGAGGGTCCAGCATAAGGCAAGACTCATTTGTAGATATAAATCTGCC
Source organism: Cebus imitator (assembly GCF_001604975.1). NCBI lineage: Eukaryota > Metazoa > Chordata > Mammalia > Primates > Cebidae > Cebus > Cebus imitator. The sequence continues at coordinate 2,120,037 of NW_016107698.1, forward strand.
TAGCTGTAAAATGTGGATGAAAGGCATAAACTAGATGGGACAGGCCCACTGGTTGATCTAGTTGATCTGTTTTCGTGTTGAGCAATTCTAAAAATGTACATTTTCAAATCATTCAAAGGGTTTAGAGTGCTCTAAATTTAAAAGCAAGCATGCGGTCAGTGATATACCATTGATTCTCATTATTCTCAGATTCTGTATTCATGACATCACCTACTTTCTAAAATTTATTTGTAACCCCATAATCAACACACAAGGTGTTTACACAGTGATTTGTGGATATATGTAAAAGGAAAAAACCTTGAATTGCCCAATGCACAGGACCCCAGTGAAGACTGAAAAAAGCAACATTGTGCTTTCTTCTTCAGCTCCCATAAACAAGGGTCTTTTACATGGTCCATTTGCTGCCAAGCTTTTTGCATTTTTGTGCTCTTTGCTGGTGAGTTCACTGTGTAAAAATGGCCCTAGCATAGTGCTGAAGTGTTCCTGTGCACAGGAAGACTGCGATGTGCACGATGGAGAAACCACGTGTGTTACATAATCTTAATTCAGGTATGAATTATGGTGTTGTCAGATGTGAGTTCAATGTTAATAAATCAGCAATGTATATTAAATAAAACAGAAACACAAACGAAACTAGGTTATGTATTGATCAGGTTATGAGAACATTGTGACTATAAGTGTGCAAGGGACCTACCCTGTATTTTCCTTAGGAGTAATGGTTAGTATCACCAATGACTTTATAGACCAGAATGGTGGCAAATAACAAGAATCAATTGCAACAGACCAGTATTTTATGAAATATAATTGCCTTTGTGCTATAACATGGGTATGTAAGAAAGGAATCTTGAGTACACTATGGGCTCACTCTCAGCACTTAAGGGACAGAAATGTGTTTAACAAGGAACATTAAGCTATATTGTCCCAGTTTACTCTGAGCTGCACATAATAGTAGGAGCTGCTTATAGTGGAGAATTCATACTGTAAGGAGAGCATAACCCTTCTACCAAGAAATATTGGGCCTACTAAGAGAACAGCCACCACCTAGGTACGAAGGAAATTTGTAACTCAGGAAGTCAAATAAGCGAGAAAATACTGTTAGTCCTTCTAGCAGTAACTCCGAACTGCAAGGCTACTGCAATAAAGGCCATATCAGAAGACATCTGCTGTCTCCTTTGGCTTATACAAGCCATGCCACACTGAGCCTTGGGAAAGGTAATCGAGTCAGTGAATGTCCCCCACTTATACAGGCCCTATTTCATGTCAAGTAGGTAAACAGCCTCAGAGATGGTATTTCTCTGAACACTATTTCTCAGATAAATGAGGGCCTTTTGGTGACTAATGGCTTAATCCTTTTCAAGGAGAACTAAAAGTCTGAAATACCCAACCAAACAATTATGAATATGACAAATTGATCATGATCTAATTACATTTCCGAGGCAATGATAGAGGACATCTTCCTCCCAGTGTACAGCCTAGAGGACTGAAGAGCAAGATGAAAACAGCAATGATGCTCAAGAGGTTCAACTTGTATTTTTGGAAATTTTTTAAGTGTTCTGAAAAGAGTCTTCATAATTTTCTGCTTAAATCTCTAAATATTGAAATAGGACCAATGCCATATTTCTCTAAATATGGCATTGCAATCTCCACAAAGGTAAAAAGAAACAACACTGTTCATGTCTCTTAATTACACAGTATGTACTCCATTCCAAAGGTAGCAAGTAACTTAGGGTCCTAGAACAAATTTTTCTAGGACCGTAGTAAATGTTGCTATAGTCTGAATGTTTGTGACCCCCTCCAAATTAATAATCCGAAACCTAATATTCAAGGTGATGGTATTAGAAGGTGGAGCCTTCTAGAGATGATTAGGTCAGAGGGCAGAGTCTTTATAAATGAGATTAATGGTCTTAGAAAAGAACTGTCTTTCCCTTTCCGTCATGTAAGGACACAATCCAAAAGGTACCATCTATGAATTATAAAGCCGGTCCTCACTAGACACCAAATCTGCCAGTCTTGGACTTCCAGCTTCCAGAACTATAGTAAAAAATACATTTTCACTGTTTATATGCATCTCAGGCTATAGTACTTTGTTACAGCAGCCCAAATGGACTAAAACAGTAAATACATAATTGTTTATATTCTGAACTTATTGGGCTTTCATTGTATCAACTTTGTGACACTTGCTATTCTTGCTATTAATATTCTACTAATATCCTCTCCCACTATAACTTCATCACTATTTAAGACAGAACACTTCTTTCTGCCCAAAGATAGAAAATATGTTAATTTTAAAAACTGAAAACAGAAAGTATAAACTTAATATTCAGTCTGCTACTATAATGTTGTAAAGTACAAATAATTGACATATAAATATTAAACAGCAATGTGAGGGATGCTTTAGAAATCCTAATGAAACATTGATCAGGTTTATAAACTAGTTTTGCCTTAGCTTGTGCTCAGATAGAATTTTTCAATGTTGTTTACATCAATTAATGTGTTTATTGAGAATTCACTGCATTCTCAGCATTGAATCAAGCTCTTTTTATAGGAAGCAATGATTTCTCTGCTTAAGAAGTTTACAATCCTGGTAAATATATGAAACATACAACAGAAGCACAAATAAGACCTTGCACAGCTAGGTGCCCAAAACATGAGTTACAGTCAACAAAAGAGATCCAGAGTGGGAGAAAATAGCCTTAGGAAATGACTAGAGATGCTTTCTGAATTTATTTTAAAATATTTAAAACAGGGAAAGTTGATCCTTTAGATAACAGAACCCAAATTACCAGGTGGAAATCAGTCTTAGGGATGGGCTTTCCCTCTTGGGAAAATGACAACAAATAAAATTAGGCTGAGAGTATAAGTGGAAATCCTGGAGGGTCTTAATATCAATAGGAATTCAGGCTTATTTGGCAGGAAATAGAAAACCATTGGGGATTTTTGACAGGAAAAATACTTCTACTTTGGTCCAATTCCAATTCATCTTTCACATGAATGTCAGTCAACATTTAAACATAAGCATGGCAATGAAATACCTTAGGAATCTGCCTTTCAGTTAAATCCAAATGCCTGTGAATGTTTTTCAGAATGCCAGCCTCACCAGTCTCATTTATTTTTTATTATTCCATCATCTTTTCGACTCTGTTTCTTTCTGTCTCTCTGTCTCTGTTTCTCTCTGTCTCTGTTTTTCTCTCTCTCTCTTTCTCACACACACACACACACACACACACACACACCCCAGTTTTGCTACCCCAGCAATGGTATATTTCCTTTTATGACCTTGTGTTTTCTCTATCTGGTATATAATCCCCTTATTTTTTATGTATTTTTTTTTTCACTAAAAACTCTTCTGACCCTACAAAACCCTACTTCCAACTCTCTGATTTTTATCCTGAGTCAGAATAGAGGCAAGAACACTTGGTTTATTTTGGCCTGTGGACCAAATCCAGCCAGTGACTGTTTTTGTAACTAGTTTTTGTGAACACAGCCGCTCTCATTTGTTTATTTACTATGGCTGTTTCTGCAGTGTAATGGAGAGTTGAGTAGTTACAACAGATATTTACTATCTTAACGTTGAATGCCTACCCCTGGTTCATAGTTTCTGCCTCCATTGTAGAACTTTCCATTCTGTTTCATAAATATTTATTCATGTATTCTTATCTCCTCATCCATTAACCCAGAAATTGTGTTTCTGACAATTGTCCACAAATCCCTACTTGAGCTAAATCCTGCCTAGTGCTTCAAACGTATTTTGTTCCACCTGCATCCCCACCAAGCTTTATAAGCCTCCTCTCAATTATTTGATGCCTCTGAAAGCATTCTCACCTAAAGAACCTCATACAAATTTTTCCTTCACTTTGCTATTAATGAAGAGGGTTCTTTGTTCCCTTTCAGGTTTCAGCTTAATTATCACAGCCCCAAAAAGGCCTCTTCCTTGACCCATATGTAGCACACAACCCCTGTCCTCCAGTCTTATTATTCTCTATCATAGCACATGGCTTATTTATGGCACTTAAAAAAAGCAAGGAAGTGCCACTCCCACTGACAGTGACAAAAATATCAATGAACCCAACCTACTTTGGGCAGATCATCAGACCAAAAACACTGAGAATTGATGGAGAAGCAACAGACATGTAGAGGCTGAAGAGACAGGAAGTTAGGAACCCTGCTGGAATGAAAGGAGTTGGTGAAAAGACAGAGAAACAACCTGCCCTTACTGTGGACCGCTGGGATGCTAGCTCAAGGGAACCAGTGTCCCTCATGGACATTTGAAATAGCAGGGATATCTGCCAAGAGAGCAGACAGAGCCAGGGCTTCAGTGTGCATGGAGTCAGGGGCCTTTGTGCCCATAGGCACCCCATCCCCCAGGATTCCATGTCTCTCCAAGTAGCTCTGGCACCAGCTGACCACTTGACCAGCCCAGAACATGTAACATAGGAAGTACACAGGTACATCAGCAGTGATCAGAGAGGGATCTCTCAAGGCCCAGGAACAGACATAGTGATGAGGGCATCTCTCTTCCCACCTCCACCCCCCGCCCCATCACAAAGCATGGCTGTTAATGAAAGGAAATACAAAAGAATCATGTGGCTGAGTAACAGCCTATTTGCTGGTCACTACTCTTAAACAGCATCTACTGGATCACAGCCCAAGCTGCAACACCAAAAATATTCTGCTAATATACACCCCTGTGATACCAAAGCCTAGAATCCAGCCACAAATAAAGATCCTATACACAACCTTGACCCTCTGAAGCCATCCACAAGTGAAGCCAATCGACTCTACTCAAATTACACCACACAAGAACACCAGTCTTAGGTGAGAAATAAGCAGCACAAGAACTCAGGCAATTTAAATAGCTACAATGCCCCCTTACCTCCAAATGAGCCCATTATCCCTCCAGCAATTGTTCTTAACCAGACTGAAATGACAAAAATAAAATTCAGAATCAGGAAGAAAAGGAAGCCCATTAAGATTCAAGATAAAGTTGAAACCCAATCCAAGGACTCTAGTAAAATAATTCAAGAGATAAAAGACACTAGCCATTTTAAGAAAGAAACAAATTGCTCTTCCGGAACTGAAAAATTCAATAAAAAATTTCATAATATATTCAAAAGTATTAACAGAAGAATAAACTACACTGAAAAAAACATCTGAGAGCTTGCAAACTGGTTCTTCAAATTAGTACACTCAGACAAATATAAGAAAAAGAGAATTTTAAAAAATGAATGAAATCTCCAAGAAATATTGGATTACATAAAGAGACCAAACCTACAACTCATTGGCATTCCTGAGAGAGAGAGTAAGCAACTTGGAAAATATATTTCAAGACATGGCTCATGAAAATTTCCACAATCATACTAAAGAGGTTGACATGCAAATTCAAGAAATACCGAGAACCTCTCGTGGGTACTATATAAGATGACCATCACTAAGGCATATAGTGCTTTTCAGATTCACCGAAGTAAATGTGTAAATAAAAATCTTAAAGACATCTAGAGAGTAGGGTCAAGAAACATACAAAGGGGACTCCCATCAGACTAGCAGCAGACCTTCCAAGCCAGAAATTTCAGCCCTATTTTCAGCATCCTTAAAGAAAAACCATTCCAACCAGGAATTTCATATTCTGCCAAACCAAATTTCATAAGTGAAGGAGAGATAATCCTTCTCAGACAAGCAAAGTCTAAGAGAATGCCTAACAATCAGATCAGCCTTATGAGAGGTTCTTAAGGGAATGTTAAACACGGATTCAAAAGAATGACACTTGCAACCACAAAGACACACTTAAGCACAGCCCACAAATACTTTTTAAAAAACTATGCAATCAAATTTACCAAAAAAACAATGAACAACGTGATGATAGGATCAAAATTTCATACCTCAATACTAACTCTGAATGAAAATGGTCTAAATGCCTCATTTAAGACACAGAGTGGCAACCTGGATAAAAAGACAAAACCCAACTGTTTGCTATCTTCAAAAGGTCCATCTCATATTTAATGATACCCACAGGCAGAAATAAAAAGTAGCAGGAGTTGCTATTATATCAAAGAATTTTAAACCAGCAACAACAAAAAAACAGCATTACATGATAAGAGGTACAAGTTTTTACTAAAAAAAAAAAACCTAACCATACTAAACATCTATGCACCCAACAGTGGAGTACCCAGATTAACAAGTTCTCCATAACCTGTGAAAAGATTTAGACAGCTACACAATAATAGTGGGAGACTTCAACACTCCATTGACAGTTACACAGAAGACTGAGGCAGAAGACTAACAAAGAACATCTAGACTTAAAATCTACACTCAATCAATTGGACCAAACAGATTTCTACAGAATAATTCACCCAACAATCACATAATATACATTCTTCTCATCTACACACAGGACATATTCTAAGATCAATGATATGCTCAGTCATAAAGCAATAATAAAACCATGTCATTTGAGGTAACATGGATGCAGCTGCAGACCATAACCCTAAGGGAATTGATGCAAGAAGAGAAAATCAAATACTACATATTCCTACTTACACATGGGACCTACCCATTGAGTAAACATAGACATAAAGATGGAAATAATAGATACTATCAATTAATAGGCAGGAGGAAGGGAAGGGATCACAGTTTGAAAAACTGGCTATTGGGTAATATGCTTACTACTTGGGTGATGGAATCAATAACCCAAACCTCAGTGTATTAGTCTGCTTTCACTGTGCTGACAAAGATAAACCCAAGATTGTGCAGTTTACAAAAGAGAGGTTTAAGGGACTTAAAGTTACACATGGCTGGAGAGGCCTCACAATCATGGCAGAAGGTGAAAGGCATGTCTCACTTGGTGGCAGACAAGAGAAGAGAGATTGTGCAGGGAAAATCCCCTTTGTAAAACCATGAGATCTTGTGAGACTTATTCACTATCACAAGAATAGCACAGGAAAGACCTGCCACCATGATTCAATTATCTCCCACTGGCTCACTTCCACAACATGTGGGAATGACAGATGAGATTTGGATGGCACACAGCCAAGCCATATCATTCCCTTCTGACCCCTCCCAAATCTCATGTTCCATCACAGGCCCAGAGGACTAGGAGAAAAAAATGGTTTCGTGGGCTAGGCCCAAGGTCCCTCTGTTGTGTTCAGTCTACGGACTCGGTGCTCTGCATCCTAGCCTCTCAAGCCATAAGTAAAAGTGGCAAACATAGAGCTCAGGCCTTGGCTTCAGATAGTACAACCCCCAAGCTTTGGCAGCTTCCATGTGATGTTGAGCCTGCGAGTGCACAGAAGTCAAGCATTGAGGTTTGGAAACCTCTGCCCAGATTTCAGAGGATGTGTAGAAACACCTGGATGCCCAGATAGAAGTTTGCCACAGGGGTAGGGCTCTTATGGAGAACCTCTGCCAGGGCAGTGAAAGGGAAATATTGGGGTTGGAACCCCAAAACAGAGTCCCTACTAGGGCACAACTTAGTGGAGCTGTGAGAAGAGGACCACTATCCTGCAGACCCCAGAATGGTAGATTCATCAACAGCTCACACTGTATGCCTGGAAAAGCCATAGACACTCAATGCCACCCGTGAAAGCAGTCAGGAGGGGGGTTATACTCTGCAAAGCCAGAGATAGAGCTCTCCAAGGCTGTGGGACCCCACTTCTTGCATCAATGTGATCCAGATGTGACACATGGAGTCAAAGGAGATCATTTTAGAGCTTTAAGATTTGACTGCCCCATTGGACTTTGGACTTGCATGAGGCCTGCAGCTTCTTTGTTTTGACCAATTTCTCCCATTTGGAATGGGTATATTTACCCAATGCCCATACCCCCACTGTATCTAGGAACTAACTTGATATTGATTTTACAGACTCATAGGCAGAAGGGACTTTCCTCATCTCAGGTGAGACTCTGGACTGTGAACTTTTGAGTTAATGGTAAAATGAGTTAAGACTTTGGGGGACTGTTTGTTGAGAAGGCATATGACTATTAGCATTTTGGACAAAGCCATTCAACAAGTCTCCAGCAAGTTCCAAACTTTCCCACATTTTTCTGTCTTCTTCTGAGCCCTCCAAACTGTTCCAATCTCTACCTGTTACCCAGTTCCAAAGTTGCTTTCAGTATTCTGGGTATCTTTTCAGCAGTGCCCCACTCTAATGGTACCAATTTACTGCATTAATCCATTTTCAAACTGCTGATAAAGACATACCTGAGACTGGGCAATTTAAAAAAGAAAGAGGTTTAATGGACTTAAAGTTCCACATGGTTGAGGGGGCCTCACAATCATGGCAGAAGGTGAAATGCACATCTGACATGGCAGCAGATAAGAGAAGAGAGCTTGTGCAAGAAAAGTCCCCCTTTTAAAACCATCAGATCTTATGAGACTTATTCACTATCATGGAAACAGCACAGGAAGGGCCTGACTCTATGACTCAATTACCTCCCCACTGAGTCCCTCTCATAATATGGGGGAATTCAAGATAAAATTTGGGTGGGGACACAGCCAAACCATATCATTCAGCATCACACAACATGCCCATGTAATAATCTTGAACATGTGCTCCCTGAATCTAAAATAAATGTCAAAATTAAGAAACTCAAACATTTAAAATATGAAACACAAAATTAAATAATATCTAAATAAGTGGAGAAAGATGATATGCTAATGGTTAGAACATTCAGTTTTGTTAAAATGTTAATTCTCAAAAAATTAATCCCAATTTTATAAAATTCCAATCAAAACCTCAGCAGGCCTGTTGTGTAATAATCATCAAGCTGATTCGAATATTTACATAGACAGAAGGGATTTAGAAAAGGCAAAACAATTTTGAAAAGAAGGTAACATGGGAGAACTCACACTCCCTGACTTTAAGACTTAATAAAAGCTACTGTAATCATGACAAAATGTTACATTGGCATAGAAATCAACGTTTGGATGTACGTAACATAAAATTTAGAAATAGACTCATAGTTCTTTTATGAATTGATTTTTGACAAACTTACAAAGATAATTCAATGGGGAAAAATAGACTGCAACAAACTGTACTGCTGATTTGTATGGAAATAAAGGAACCTCAGCATTTACTCACACCATACATGAAAATTAAGTAGCAAATTGAAATGGATCATAGGGTTACATGAAGACTAACACCATAAAATCTCTAGAATAAAATGTGAGAGAAAATGTTTGACATATTAATATCTTTTGCTCTTTGAGAGACACAAGAAAATGAAAAGACAAGCCACAAACTGAAAAAAATATTTGCAGAAAATACATGACTAATTGCTTGTTTCCAGAGTACATAAAAAAATCCATACAAGTTAATAATAAGAAGACATACAAAAAAGTTTTAATGGGCATAAAAGACATATAAGTAGTAAATAAGCCCATAAAACATGTTTTGCATCATTAATTAAGGAAATGAAAATTAAATTCATAGTAAAATAACATATCCATCCACGGGAATGGCTAAAATTTAATGAACTGGCAATTCTGTTTTGGTGAGGATATGGAGCAACTGGAATTCTCATACGTTGCCAGTAGTAATGAAACTTACTACACCTCCTTTAGAAAATCGTAATTCAGTTTCTTATTTAGTAAAACATAACACAGTATGACCCAGCAATCCCACTTCTGTGTGTTAACCCAGAGTAGAACTGTGAACAGACAACAGACATCCACATAAAATTGTAAAAGAATGTTCATAAAAGCATTATTCACAAAAAAATCATTATTCACAATTATTCATAAAAGTCAGAAACTAGAAATAATTCAAATGACCATAACCTGGCTAATGGATGAACAAATTGCAGTATATCCACACTATATGGAATGCTACTAAGCAATAAAAAGGAATGAAATACTGAGACATGCAACAACAGGAGTAAATTTAAATATTATAATTAAAATGAAATCAAGCATATAAAACTTCACACTATATGATTCTGTTTAAATGAAATTCAAGTGAAGGTCAAACTCTGATGACAAAAAGCGGTGGCTGCCTAGGGCCAAAGTTTCAGGAAGATGCATTGCAAAAGGGTATAAAATTATATCTTGGTTGTGGTGATGATTACATAATTGTATACATTGTCAAAATCCATAAAACTGGAAAATTTAAAGGGGGATTTTACTTTATATAAATTATAGCTCAGTAAAGCTTAGGTTAAAAAACATAATCTGGGTAATAACAGAATTGTGATGTTACCAAGAGAACATGGTAAACAGGAAACTTAAAACTCTAGAAATTAGAGAAAAGAAAAAAACAGGACATTTGGGGAAAACATAGCAAACGAAGGCCACAGAGGACTTTGTAAGAAAAATATAGTGGTGTTACAGGTTCAGTGGTATCTAAAACCCATGTAACTAGGAATCTCTGTCATATTCTTTGGACATTCTTGAATGTGTGTGAAAACACAATGTACAAAAACATAACACACAGAGAGAATAATGCTAAAGTCTTTCCATGGTCTATATCATATCCAAACCACATTCTCTTCTTTTAAATAGAATGCTAATGTTTCTTAACTTTATGTAAATCTTCAAAAGCTTGCCCCATTTTCCAACCAAATTGCTATAACCACACCTCTCTTGTACCCACACTCTGAAAGTCTATCTCCCTGCAGGGGTACGTGGGAGGTTACGGGCATATGTGTATGAAAGTTTTGCAGATCACTATTATTTAATAAGCAGTGGTTGAGAGAAGAGTCTTTGCTACCAGAACATCCTAAGTTTGTGTTCCACATCTAAGTACCAGTAAACACTGGCAAACCCTGGCTTACTCATCTGTTAAAATGGGGAAAATAATAATGTCTACCTAATTACATGATTATGAATATTAAATGCAATAAATGTAAAGCTCAATAACTGTCAGCTTTTATTATTAGTCTACATCCTCAGATTTTTGCAAATCCCTTAATACCACTACAGCAAATAATTTGCCCCATAAAACACAGCAAAGTGTAACCAAAAAAATGTAAGCAATCCCTTTGACGCTTGATGATTTTACAATACATGAGCACAGTCATTTTCAAAGCTATTAAAATAAATTTCATCTCTAAAATAAATTCTCTATACATTAATTTTAATTTACTGAAGCATGTTAACTGTGTATTTACCTGAGTTGGTGAACTTTGTATGCTTTCTCAAAATATGTTTAAAATCTGAAAATAAAGCCACATTGAACCAGGTATTCACTAAGGAGGTAGAGAAATGTGTACAGTGAATATGGCATAAAATACCACTCACCCTGTGCCCCAGTCATTAGATGCCAGAGAGGGCTTAAGTGTGGCTGGATAGTACTCTTGCTCAGAGCTGGTGATTGAAAGCCAGCAGCAAAGCAGTACTTCTCCCATTCAAAGAAATGAACACCTTGGAGGTCTGAGGAACACTCACCATATTATCCACTGAAACACCAAAAAGAATTATGGTGCATTGTGTGACTTCCCTCATTCTTTAAAGTGATACTTCCAAATGTTATAAATCCTGCAACTTCAAGCATGCATGAAGATGACCAAAATAACAGAAAAAGGCAAGGATTTGAAAGCTGTTGATAAACTCTTTTAAAATTTAAAAGTAACAAAATCACTTAAATTCACAAAAATTGATTAATATGTATTGTAAAAGCTCAATTATTTAAGTAAAGTAATTCAATCTAAAGTAATTTTTCTGTCAAGCACCATAAATTGTTACATTTTTCAACAACATTGAAAGAATCTACAATGTTATCATATTGCTCTTATATCACCATTTCTCCATAAAACAGCATTTAACCTGAGTAACAAATGGCAGGCTGTCAAGCTGATACTTTGAGATCACAGGTAGCCTTTGACACAATGTTTGTAGAAGAACATACCTTATGGGACTTCTTATATGGGGACAAATTACTTCTAAATAAAAATCTGTTTTTTATACTGAAGAGCTAATTTGTCTGTAATATTTATTTATCCAGAAATATTTCTTGGAGAGTAATCATTTGGAGTTACATACTCAGTGTTAAATTTTTTGGAGATGGGGTCTTACTCTGCCACCCAGACTAAAGTAGATCACAGCTCACTATAGCCTTGGCTTTGCCAAGCTAAGGTGATCCTCCCATCTCAGCCTCTCAAGAGCTGGGACTGCTGGTGAGTGCCATCACACTGGGCTAATTTTTTTTTTTTTGGTAGAGATGGGTTTTCTCCATGTTGCCCAGGCTGGTCTCGAATTCTTAAGCTCAAGTGATTTGCCCATTTTGGCCTCCCAAAGTGCTAGGATTATAAGCATAAGCCACTACACCCATCCCTCAGTGTTATTTATTATAGTCTTTATTCTGACTTTTCTAATTTCAAAAAAGGAAAAATATATTGCCCATAATAAAAAGTACACAAGAAGACAAATACTCTTATTCTTCAGTGACTAGTAAGAAAAATGAAGACTACAAAGGGAAAATACAATCTTTTGTAAAATTTGATTTTGTAAATTAATAACTCCCTGATTGACTCAAAGTGTAAATTTTTTGAAGTTATAATCTTAACACTAATACAAGTGGAAAAAAACAAGATGAAAAGTTACATTGTATAACCCATAACTTGGAATGTTCAAGTATATACAGTCAACTTCAAAATATGCCTAGACTGTGGAATAGATTATACTTTTTTCTCAGAAAAAAAATATTAATTTCCTATATTGAGTGTTATAATCAATTATTAAAATATAAAGCATGTTGTTTACAAATGTAAAAAAAAATCTTATCAGGAGTATCAAATCCATATTTTATAAATTAAATTTCACATAAAAGCTGGGGTCAATCTTAACTTTAAATGAGAGAGAAAATTTTTTCAAACATACTGTCTCAATTATCTGCCTTATCTTTTTATCTGTGTTTTTAGGGGGTAAGATTAAAGAGTGTTTCTTATTGTGAATGATATTGTTGTTATTTTCTCAATGGAAATCTCACCCACATTGACACATAAAAATGAACACAGAAATTGGCTTTCTGTAAATTAGATTACTGATGTAGATTTTAGTAAAAAGTAGCTTTTTTCCTATAAATTATTTACTCAATTATAAGAAAAAGCACGTAAGTGATAAGCATAAATGAAATGTCAAGGAGATAAGGATAATGATACAGTACATTCCAATCTTTTGAAAGTAGACATTAAAATGTTATTCATAAGCAGTACAGATTATTTTAATATAAAGAGGCCATAGAAAATTCTCTCTTATAATGAACTGTTGAGTTTACTAATATATTGTTGAGTATTTTTGCATCTATATTTATCGGGAATATTTGTTTATAGCTTTCTTTAATAGTAGTGTTTTTGTCTGGATTTTGTGTCATGATAATACTCAGCTCTTAAAATTGTTCAAAAGTATTCCCTTCTCTTTAGTTTTTGCAAGAGTTTGAGAATGATTAGTATTAGTTCTTCAAGTGTTTGGTAGAATTCAGCCATGAAGCCATCTGGTCTCTAAGTTTTTCTTTGATAGGAGACTTTTCTTTCCATTTTAATCTACTTACTCATTATTGGTCTGTTCAGTTTTCTGATTTCTTTATGATTCAATTTTTAAAGGTTATATTTTTCCAGGAATTTATCTTATATATTTTGTTGTAGGTTATCCAACTTTTTGTTGTATAATTTTTATAGTAGTCTCATAATTTTTTTACTTCTGTGTTATCAGTTGTAATGTCTCCTCTTTTATTTCTGATTTTATTTATTTTAGTCTTCTCTCATTGCTTCTTAGTTAACCTAGCTAAAGGTTTGTCAGTTGCAGAAGAAATAATCAGTCAACTCAAAGATAGGTCACTGGAAATCTTCCAATCTGAGGAGCAAAGAAGAGAGAAAGAATAGAAAGAAGAGCGAAAATTGTAAAGAGACTTACAGGACAAGTGGAAGAACATATGGATAATTAGTGTGTCAGAATGAGAAGATTGGATGGCACAAAAATTATATTGAAAAAAATAGTAGCAGAAAACTTCACTAGCCTGGGGAATGAAATAGAAATCCAGATCCAGGAAGCCCAAAGAACTTGTTGGATTTTTAAAGAAATGCTACTCAATGCAATAAAGGCCATAGCTAATATTATTCTCAATAATGACAAGCCCACAGCTAACATTATACTCAAAGGTGAAAAATTGAAGACTTTTCCCCTGAAATCAGGAATAAAACAAGGATATCCATTCTCACCACTTCTGTTTAACATAATAATGCAAATTCTAACCAGAGCAATTTGTCAAGAGAAAGAAATGAAATACATTGAATTGGGAACGAAAAAAGTAAAATTGCTTCTGTTTACTGATGAAGCAATTTTATTGATAATCCTAAGGATTCCAAAAAAAAAGCTGTTAAAACTTATAAGCAAATTTAGTAAATTAGTAGGTCACAAAACCAACATAAAACAATTAATATCATTTCTATTTGCTACAACAAACAATTTAAAAAAGAATTAAGAAAGCAATAGCATTTATTAAAGCATCAGAAAATAAAATGAAATATTTAAAAGTAAACTTAACCAAGGATATGAAAGATCTATGTACTGAAAACTATAGAACACTGGTGAAAGAAAATGAAGAAAACATAAATAAATGGAAAGATCATCTATGTTCATGAATGGGAAGAATTAACATTGTGAGAGTATCCATACTATACTACGCAAAACAATCTATGGATTTAATGCAATCCCTATCAAAATTCCAATGCCATTCTTCACCAAAACAGAAAAACTATTATATCATTTAAATGGAATTACAATATATCTCCAACAGCCAAAGCAATCTGGGAGAAGGGAAGATCTCTTTAGTAAATGGTGTTTAGAAAACTGGATATCCACATGCAGAATAATAAAGTTGAACCCTTATCTTATCCCTTATACAAAAATCAACTCAAAATGGATTAAAGACTTAAATGTAAGGACTGAAACTGTAAAACTACAAGGAGAAAATACAGGGGAAAATCTCCACGATACTGGTTTGGATAGTGATTTCCTTAATGTGACCCAAAAAGCCTAGGTGACAAAAGCAAAAATAGACAAATGAGCTTGCATCAAACTGAAAAGCTTCTAAACAGAAAAAAAAAAAAAAGTCAATGGACAACCCACGAACTGATAGAAAATATTTACAAATCAGAAATCAGATAAGGAGCTAATATTCAAATATATAAGAAACACAAAGCACTCAATAAGAAAACAAATAACCCTATTTGAAAAAAATAGACAAAAAACTGGAACGGACATTTTTCAAAAAAAACTATATGCATGGTCAACAGGTATGTAAAAAAATGTTCAACATCACTAATCATCAGAAAAAAATGCAAATTAAAACCACAATAAAATACCACCTCACACCTGTTAAAATGGTTATCAAAAAGAGAAAAGATGGATAAATGTTGGTAAGAATGGAGAAAAAGAGAAATCGTTGTACACTGCTGGTGGTAATATAAATTATATGCTCATTCTGGAAAACAAATTAGGGTTCTCCAAAAAACTAAAAATAGACAGCAATCCCACTTTTGAGACTATCTCCAAAGGAATTGAAATCAGCATGCCAAAGAGATAACTGCACTCCCATGTTCATTGAAGCATTATTCACAATAGTCAAGATGTAGAAACAACTGAAGTGCTCGCTCATCAATGGATAAATGAATTTTTTTAAGTGGTATATACACAAAATGGAACGCTATCATGCCTTAAAAAAGAAGAAAATTCTGTCATTGGTAACAACATAGATGAATCTAGAGTGCATTGTGCTAAGTGAAATAAACCAGGCACAAAAAATTAAATACCCAATGATCTCACTTATATGTGAAATCTAAAACAGTCAAACATGTAAGTAGACAGTAGAATGATGGTCACTGGAAGCTGAAAGTGGGGATGCAGGCAGTGGTAGACAGGAAAAGTAGAGATGTTGATCAAAGGGTACAAAATTTCATCAGACAGGAAGAGTAAGTTCTGATGATCTCACAGCATGTTGACTATAGTTAATAACTATGTTTGTACATTTTAAAATTGCTAAAAAGAGTGGTTTTAAATGTTCTCACTACAAAGAAATGATAAGTATGTGAGGTGATAGATATATTAATTCACTTAATTCAATCATGCCACCATGTACATATGCTTCACAACATCACACTGTAAGCATAAAAAATACAACTAATATTTGTCAATTAAAAATAATTTTTTAAAATGTACATTAAAAAATCCGCTGCATACATTAACATAATTTTGTTGAACACAGAGAATATTTTCATTTTATCTGTGCTTAAAGGAGTTTTCCCAATAGTTTTTTCCAAAAATATTAGCCCTGACTTTAATGGATTTTTAGTGTTTGCATTTGTAAATAGGAATAGACTTATTTTAAAGTGGTTTACATAATTTTTTAAAATTCTATATGATATGTAAAAGATAATACACATGTAAATTTTAAATAAACTAAAAATAAACTGAATATAAATATTTAATATCCAGTTTAAGAATAGACCATTCCCAAAAAATTTGATTTTCTCATATTTCATCATACATATTTATATTCTTAAATAATATATTTGGTATTACTTATTTTCTAATTGGTTACAAATGTAATCATGTTGTACATTATTAACTATAATTTGCTTTTCAACTTTAACGTTTAATATGTAACATTCTGAGGTTCATCCATGTTGCTATGCATGGATAATTGTCTCAGTCTATTCATCATAATAGGGCATTCTATTGTGTGGATATGCTATAATTTACAACCATTCTATTGTGAACAGCCACTTGTCATAAACAATGCTATCGTGACTAATCTTGTGTCTTTTGGTACATAAATGTAGAAGTGTTGTATAGCACATATATGCAACTATGTACATAGTTGCTCTGTAGCGCTACATACATAGGAGTGAACTATAGCTATGTGAATGCTTAACTATATTATAGTTAATGTTATATATTAATGTTATTTTTCAAAGTAATTGTATGGATTTATACTCCAAAATTAGCATGTAAGAATACCCATGGCATCATATCCTTCACAAAAGTTTTTATTTTCCCATTTTTAAATTCTTTTCAACTTGATGGGCATATAATTATATTTCATGGTAGTTTTAATTTGTATTCCCTTGACTACTAATGAAGTTGAATATTTCTTCATATGTATATTTGTCATTATTATTTCCTCTTCTATAAAATAAAACTAATTATATCTTTGAACATTTATCATTATAATTACAAAACATTCCCTTTCCTCTTGGTAACTGTTTTATTTACATTTTCCACTGTAAAGAAAAATCCTCCTAGAAGATTAAATTTTTATTTGTATAATAGTCAATAAATCTTAATGCCTTACTCTGTTCTAGGTGAGCACAGGAGAAAATCAAAATTCTATGGTATTAAGTCACTCTCAGAAATAGGCAGACTACTGCTTTTAAAATAGTACAATAACTAAATTTTCTTCTACCACCTCCTTTTTCTATTTCAATGCTACTGGAAAAGGAGTCAATAGCTCTCTCAGACTGCTCAAACTGTTGTTAATCCCCGTCTGGTTTAAGTTCTATGGAATTACACCTGGTAGTATAAAGCAATATATCAACTTGCTACAAAAACATGTCAGAGCATTGAAAATACGTAAGACCTACTTTCACGCTAAATACAACTTCTGCATCATGAATCTCACAACCTTTCTCACAATTTAAATTCTAACATAAATTGTATAAGCTAACTCCTAATAGTAGCTAGATTCATTTATTATATAAATATTTATTCAGTATCTACTGTGTCAGAAATTATATGTAAGCCATGGTACAAACAATGATGAAAAGACAAGGC
Organism: Cebus imitator; assembly: GCF_001604975.1. Lineage (NCBI taxonomy): Eukaryota > Metazoa > Chordata > Mammalia > Primates > Cebidae > Cebus > Cebus imitator. The sequence continues at coordinate 2,137,795 of NW_016107698.1, forward strand.
CACATCCTTTATATATTTCAGTTTAGTAACAAAAGTGCAACTTTTGATCATACAAATAAAAGAAATTATTTATGCACTATTGTGAGAAAAGTCTATATAAAATTCCATGTATATAGATGTTTAAAAGATAACTAGATTTTTCCCTAGTGTATCAGAAAAGTCTTCATAGAAGAAAATGAAAAGTGAATAAAGAGACATCCAGAGCAGAGGAAAGAGCATTAGCAAGGGCACATGAAACAGCAGCCCAATCAGAAACCTACAGATGATTTGTCAAGGCTGGTGGTTCGAATACAATTCTAGAGTAGGTAGGAGCCAAATAGTAGGGATCTAGGTTGTTTGGTAATGTTACATATGCTTACATAGATTCACATATATATTGCATCAGACAAGATAATTACACCCTCAGAAGGAAGAATTAAGTGAATTTTTAATGAAGAAATTATTTACAAAAGTAAAGAGGCAGGGATGAAGAAAGTCAAAAGGGGATGAGAGGACAGCAAGAAGTTGTTTGTAAGCCTGAAGATACAAGGGAAAAGATAGGTCCTTGACATCCTTAGAGGGCTACAATTGTAGCAGAGAGACTAGTATGGCATTCAGAAATAGGATACAACCAAGCTTGTCTAACTGGCAAGAAAGAAACCAGGGATTAATAACCCAGACCTCACCCTCCTTTTGCCCCTTAATATGTTCTAGTGTCTTCCATAGTATTAAATTCAACCAGAAACTAGATGGTCAGAAAGTACAGCTGATGCAGATCATAAAAGTCACTCAGTTGAGGCATAAAGCAGAGTAAAAAATGGTGAAGACGTGTGTGTGTCTCTCTGAATGTGTGTGTCTCTGAATATGTATCTTACCTATTATGTGCATAACTCTATACATTTATGTACTTCATATGCACCGTCTCCTTAAGTTTCATAACCATCCTAAGCACTAGCTAAATGCTTCACCTTTTTAAAAATGAATAAACTCAGGTTAGATAAATTATTCATGATCTTATATAAATAAAGTTGCAAGTTAGATTCTCAACTCAAGACTTTTTGACAAGTATGCTTCTACTCTAACATTTTTTTTCCCTTAAACCAAGAGCCCACATCTCACATAATGGTAAATCACTAGAAGCATACTATTAAAACAAAAAACATTAAAAAACTGCTCACTACTGTCATAATTATTTAATACTATGTTTAAAAATGTTCTATTTAATGCATTAAAAATGATAAATGAAAATAAAATATATCTATGTGAAAAGACATAAAATGAAAATTATTCCCATATTACTTCAAAATGAATTTTAAAAACTGAAATATATTAGAATTAATATATGTTCATAAAGGCAGTTGGTTACAAATATAGAGAGAGCTAAATACCTTTCACATATCCTAACAATGCTTAGTTTGAAAATATAATAAAAAATAGCTCCAGCCCCTACCACCGTACCACTTTGAATGTGCATGAACTCAGAAAATATAACAAGAAAATAATCCTATTCACAAAATGCTCACAAAAAGATAAAAAGACTAGAGAATCACCTCAAAAAAAGTATAGAGACTATATGAAACTATATTGAGTAAAAGACTAAAATAAGTGCAAAATATACACCATGTTCTTGAGCGAGGAAGTTGCTGTTTTATATATGTAATAAATTTTCAGAATAGTAATAAATTATCTTATCAGTTATCCAAGCATACCAGAAAACTAAAGTTATTTTTAAAAATATGAAATCAGTATAAGACTAAACAAATTTCAATGAAACAGAATGATATGATTTAGCTCTACATCCCCACCCAAACCTTAAATTGTAATCCCCATATGTTAAGGTACCTGGTGGGAGGCAACTGAATCATGAGGGCCGTTTCCCCATGCTGTTCTTATAATAGTGAGTGAGTTCTCACAAGATCTGATGGTATAAAACTGTTTGACAGTCCACTTCCCACCCTCTCACCCACCACCATGTCACATGTCCCTTGCTTCCCCTTCATCTTCTGCCATGAGTATAAGTTTCCTGAGGCCTCCCCAGCCATGTGAAACTGAGTCAATTAAACCTTTTTTCTTTATAAATGGCCTGGTGTCAGACAGTCCTTTATTGCAGTGTGAAAACAAACTAATACACAGAATAAAGTATGTAAGTTTAAGATGTGATAAAATTACATCACTAATTAATAATTATAATTGAAATGTCCAAGGACATAAAGGATAGCATGAAGATTTTTGGCAAAGAACTATAATCTGTAAAAGAAGAATCCATTGAAAGCCTTGAGAAATGATACATACACAACTGAAATTAAGAATTCTGTAAACAACAACAGCCAAGACATGGAATCAACCTAGGTGCCCTTCAGTGGTGGACTGGATAAAGAAAAGGTGGTACATGTAAACAATGAAACCACACAGCCAATAAAAAGAATGAAACCATGTACTTTGCAGCAACTTGGATGTAGCTGGAAGTCATAAATTCTAAGTGAATCAAGGCAGGAACAGAAAATGAAATGCTGTATGTTGTCAAATGTAAGTGGAAGCTAAACACTGCATACATAGAAACTTAAAGATGGCAACAATAGACACTGGGGACTACCAGAGGTGGGAGAGAGAGAAGAGGGGAAAGGTTGAAAACCTGTTAGGTACTAGCTTAGTAAAGCTAGGTGACAAATCATTCATACCTCAAATCTCAGCACTACACAATATACCCATGTAAAAAACCTGCACATGTACCCCTTAATCGAAAATAAAAATTGAAGAGCTCTGTGAATAAGATTAACACCCCAGATAAGTCCCAGCTAAAGGAGAATTGGTGAACAAGAAATTAGAGCTAAAGATAACACAAACTGAAGCATGATGAGACAAAATCATGATAAGAACAGAAAAAAATACAACACATAGGACATAAGAAGTGCTAACATATTAATAAGTGGAATTCCAGAAGGAAAGGAAAAAGACAGCTTATTAGAGGGATATTTAGTAAGTAAATCGTTAAGAATTTTCCAAAACAACTAGGTTAAAAAACAGCTAGGTTAAAAACTCTTATTTTCAATGGAATAACAGTAAGACAGATAACTGACTTTGTAGTTGAAACAAAAGCCATATAGTTGTAAATGAAAATGAATGCCAATCTAGAATTCTTTATTCAGCAAAAACATTCTTCAAGAATGAAAAGGAAATAAAGGCATTTTCTGAACAAATAAAATCTGGAAGAATTTGCCATTGAGAGACCACAATAATGAAAATCTTAAAGGGTATATTTCAGGCAGAGAAAAATGAAAAGAGATGCAAATTTAAAAATGGGAGTAAATCTAAATTTAAAAAATCATTGTTTAAAGTGCTAGTGATATTGATTGTAGAATTTACACACACACACACACACACACAGACACACACACACACACACCCCAAATCAAAATATAACACTAGTCCTTAGCTGAAGAGGAGAAAAATATGGTGTTAGATGATTGTATTCCACATTGATTTATATTAGATAATAACTCAAAAATACATATAATACATAATATTATAATATTGAGCCTTATAGTTTGTGAGACTCCATGTGTATGCACATAATAAATTCATATGCCTTTTCTACTGTTAATCTGCTTTTTGTGAGTTGACTTTCCAGCAAACTTCAGAGGGCCGAGAGGAAGCTCTCTCCTGGCTTCCACAATATCCTACTGGTAATTTATCCACTGTCAGTTTGTTTTATAGACTCAAAGTATCCAAACATTTAGAGGTAGAAGGAAAAGCTTACCAGTAGTATCAATTAGTTCACTGTTAAATAAAAGTTCCTAAACATTAAAACATGGGACAAAATCACAAAGGAAAACATTGGTGGATTTGCCAGTGGCAATGGTTTTTGAAGAAGGTTCTGAAAAAGTGTTTACAAAGACACTGAAAAAAAAATGAGAAAATTACAGAATAGAAACGTTTACAGATTCCATCTCTTCAGTCAAAATATCTGTGCTCTTATTTGTTTAACATATTATTTATCTCTGGAAACGTTTTTAAATGAGCTTTATAATTAGATTTTTAAAAAACACATTAAGACTCAATAAATTCAGTTAACATAAAGCAAACATAAAATTTAAAAGCAAATTAGAAGACGCAGACAGAAAAAAACATAAATACATTGTGAAAGGAAAATAAATCTTGAGACCCCAAACTCACTTAAACCAAAGGGAAAACTCAAGCTGGGAACTGGATCACACAAACCTGTCTCCCATTTGTTTCCTAAATAAGATGTCTACAAAAATAAAAAGCTACATGCTTCCCTCACAATTTTCCCACAAGAAAATTTCTTATGGGCTCCAAGATCTATTACCCTCAAACAGTTCTGCTGAATTTCACCTTGGCAATGTAAATTGACAGCTTATCTTCATAGGTGCAGGACCAAAGACAGAACTCAAAGTCATTCTTCCTCTCACCTGAGATAAATGCATATCTGATTGCTTTCTTTGCCCTATTGTCTATGCTGTCTTATTAAAAAAGCAGATTCACTGAGCCACACGAAGTTACGAGTGGCTACTTCCTCTACCAACCTCTCACAGAAAAACTGTATATTAAGTGAAAAGCTGATCAAAGACTCAAAAGGATGCAACTATTTTGTCCTTTCATCTACTGAATTTTTAGAAAAATATTTCTCTTCCCTAAATATCTGCCTTTCTCCTTTAAATATTGAAGCCCTCAAAATCATCTTCAGAGAACGCCATAGACCTTCCTCCCTGGTGCATGTCCTTAAATTTGGCAAATAAACGTCCTAAAATGATTGAGGCTTGCCTTGGTCATTTTTCTTCGATTTACAAAGTAAAATTCATATTTTGATTGTCTTGTCTCTGAAAGAGAAAATACATTTATATTCTGTGTTTACTCTTTCTTTAGGTGTTAAAAACTCCAGAGGACCCACTCTGCCTGAGGAAAGCTGGGGGCAATTCACACTTTTCTGAGTTTTACCCTCAGAGCCTTATCAGGTCCTCATTATGAATATAGGAGAAAAATCCTCTCAAGCTTCCAACAGGGGAGCGGGGAAACACAAACAAACAAAAACAGCAACAAATGCTTTGAAATAAGCCAGAGCAATATGGTTTTCTTAAAAAGGTGTGTCCTCAAAAGAAACTATTTCACAAGCCTAACAGATTAGCCAACCCCTCCAGGATGAAGGCAAACGTTCAACTTCAACCCACTCTAGCCATTCTGTCCCACCTAAGGGGAGGAAAAAACATACTCAGAAGCACCTGTGACATTCACAGTCCAGGCCCACAAGCTCACCAAAAACTGAGACTTAATCACAGGGCTATAAAACACTTTCTCTCTCCCTACACCTTATTAACAAAGGCCCATACTGCAGTTTCTTTTACCCAGTGTATCAATATCCACCTTTCAACAAAAAATTACAAATCTACTAGGAGGCAAAAACAATAATAAAACCACAGGCTAAAAAAAAAAAAAAAACAAAACAAAAAATTACAAATCTACTAGGAGGCAAAAACAATAATAAAACCACAGGCTAAAAAAAAAAAAAAAAAAAAAAAAAAAAAAAAAAAAAAAAACTGAACAAACAACAGAATCAGAGTCAGATATGACAGGAATGTTGGAATTACCAGACCAGGAATTTTTTTAACTATGGTTAATATGCAAACAGCTTTAATAAAAAGATAACATACAAGAACAGATGGATAATGTAAGAAGAGATAAAAATTCTGAGAAATAATAAAAAATAAATGTTAGAAATAAATGCTGTAACAGAAATGAATGCTTTTGATGGGCTCATTAGTAGACAGGCAAGAAAAGAATCTCTGAGCTAGAGGATATTGAGGCAGAGGCCATCACACTGGCTGCAGCAGGGAGGTTGTGCTGGGGTTGCACACTCCCTGGAGTTGGTGGGAGCCCGGCCCCTTCTGAGTTTAAATGGGAGCTCCCCAGTTGCACCCAAACCACAGCTGCAAACCCAAGCCTCCTGCTCAACAGAGCAGGCAAGAGCCTGGCCCTCCTGGGCAGGGCCACAGCCATACAAATTACAGCTGTGTATCTGAGCCTCCCTGTGCTCTTGGGGTAGGGACAGAAGCAGGCAGTATCTGCCTTCCTGGGTGTAGCTTCAGCAGCCCTCCCAGGTACAGGACCTGGGTGTCTCTGCAGACTGCACCCTTGGGGGCCCCAAGAAGGACCCACACACACACCATTTCTGCACGCTCAAGGGTATCTACTCTGGCTGCCTGGCTTCTCTCTGCTCCTGGCATCTGCTCCAATCTTGGGCCATGAATGCTGCAAACCTGGGCCATGAATGGCAGCAGGAGACTGATTGATTCCTGGCCTGGCCCATGGAGGCAGATTGATTGCTGTGTAGAAAGGGGTGGGTTCCCAGTAAGTCCCCACCTTCAGGTCACTGGGAGCTGCAAAGAGGAACTGCTGGCAGAGAGGAGTCACCCTTTCCAGGGCCACCTCTCTGCTGAGAACTGAAGGCTCCACAGATGACCTGCCTACAGAGAGGAAATACCCACTGCAGGTCTTCCCTGAGCTGTTGTAACACTCAACAAAGCTCATGTTTGCCTTGTTCACTCTTCACTTGTCTGCATACCTTATTCTTTCTGCACGCAGGACAAGAGCTCGGGCAAAGGCACCCACAGCCACAGAGGTTTCAGGCCAGAAAATCAACACCCCAAAGATCCCATCACAATTTGGGGGCTCATCTGCAATCTTCAGGAATGGTGAGTAAAAGTGAATCTGCTTTCTGTCGTATTTTTTAGAATCTCTAAACTCCATAATAGTTGAAATGAAGGAAAAACACCACGCTCTCAGCCAGTTAAGAAAGACTTAAGAAAAGGAGGACAGGCTTGCTGGGGAGAATACCTGTCAATCCCCCGTCACTCTCTGGTGTTAGAAATGTTGGTTTTGTTCCAACACAGTTATGCTTCACTGAAATCTAGCAGTCACATGGGACTGGAAGGAGGTCCTGGGGCAATGGAGGATATCTGGCTGAGGCTATACCTCCGTGTTATCCAAAGGCCCCTGGGCTAATTCCAGCCCCTGACTGCCCATTAGGGTGTCCTCCCTAGGACCTTCAGTCTTTCCTATCATTGTTTCTTTCTTTGATTCATGTGTCTTGGTTATTCTTTTATATATAATGTCAAAATGTTAAGAATGTTGCCAACTACAGATACTGTGTAGAATGAGAATTTGGCTTAATCATTGTAAGTATAAAATATAAGGTTAAGAGTAGCACAAAGAAAAGTATGTCTTGGTGTCTGTACGTAAATTTGTGAAAATGTTCTTGTAATTTATTTGGTTGTCAACTTAGGGCCAAGCATCCTGAGGCACAGAAAAGCTGCATTGCCTCAAGAAGAAAGCTTTTCTGTAAACACAAGGGCACATAGTCCAAGGTCCCTCATGTGAAGGCCTTCTTTGCCTTGTAAGGTAACCAGACCTTTGCCAAGATTGCAGGATTGATTAAATCTTCCTAGTGGCCATCTCAGAAGAGGCTGCAAGGGTCAATCCCAGGGAACTGGGGAAGCAAATCCCAGTGCTACCTCCAGCAGGGGAATCAACTCCCTCCACTCCTCCTTATCCAAGTTCTCTTCCAACCTTGCCTCATCCTAGAAATCATTTTATGCAGGTCCCAGTCTCACTCCTGCTCCTATAACAGATGTGTGGTGAATACTGTCCCCTTTAGATTTAGGTCCCCCTTTCTCTTCAGGGCTTACAGTAAATTAAAGAAGATCTTGACAGGTTTTCAGATGGCCTTACAGGCATATATGGGCCTTCCAGAGCTTAACCTAAGTATCTGAACTCTCTTGGAAAGAAGGATGTCATGTACTTTTGGATCAAACCCTGATCACTGCTGAAAAACAGGCTACCCTGCAAGCAGCAGAGAATTTTGCTTGCAGGGTAGCAAAAATTTCCTACATCTTATATAGGACCAGGGAAGGGGAGGAGCCTTATCTGGTTGGAAGAATAGCAGTACCATTGAAGGACCCTAACTGGGATCCCAGTGATGAAATGGGAGCATGGAAAAGGAAGCCCTTACAGGTGTGCATATTGGATGGCTTGCAAGGGACTGGGACTTGGCCTCTTGATTGCGCTGGACTCTCCATGGTACACCAGGAATTGGATGAGAGCCCCACTGCTTTCATGGGAAATCAAAGAGGGGACTTGGTAAAACATATCACTCTATCTCCAGATTCAGCAGAGGAACAGCTTGTTCTAGGGGATGAGTTTATTACTCAGGCAGCCCCTGATATAAGGTGGAAGCTGCAGAAACAGGCCATACGACCATGTAGTACTTTAGAGGACCTCCTGAAATGGCCACCTTTGCCTTTTAAAATAGGGATCAGGAGGCCCAAGAGAGGAAAGGAGACACAAGAAAAAGACAGAGGCTCTAATAGCCAACTTGTAGGCTCACAAACCCCAGAGTCCCCAAGATGCACCTGTCGACTGCTGCAAATGTGGACCATTGGAGGGCAGACTGTCCCGAGACATGGGTTGCAAGGTCCAGCGTGCCATCTCCCAAATGGTGCAGCAGGACTCACTGGTCCCAGGGTTCCTTTCACTGACTCTGATGGTTCAACTGCCATTGCCATCCAGGAGCCCGAGTGATTTTGGGTATCAAGGGAAGGAGGATGGACCTCCTCCTGGACTTGAGCTGGCCTTTCAGTTCTCCTCTCCAACCTAGGCCCCCCTCCTCTCTTAGCATGACCATGAAGGGCATCTCAGGAAAAGCCCAACCTCTTAATTGTCACCTTCTTAGGCCAGGTTCCCAATTCCTGGGACTCTCTTTCTCTCACCCTTGAGGAGCACCCAGCCCCACAGCTTCACCTGCTTGTGATAGGGAGGCAATGGAGGAGCAGCCCCCGCCAGTTGCTAGCTGCAATTTGGCAAGGACTACATAGGACTAATTTAATGGATCTACATCCTCCTTTCCCCCCCGAGGCAACTTTTTGTCCCAGGCTTCAGTCTGAAGACCTGGAATGGAACAATAGACCTGAGACCAATGACAACGAGAGTTGAAGGGCACGGTGAAGGTGAGCATGACTAATTCCTGCCAATTAGGCCCTCCTGCTTCATGGATAGGAAGGTCATGCTCACACTCAGGGCATAGATAGGGTCTAGGGAACTCAAACGTTACTGACAGTGGGAGGCTTAGGCTCTGCTCGGGTGAGGGCCTGTCGTCTACACCTCCCACTTCATGGGTGAAGGTTGCACTTGTACTCATGGTCGGTGCCTGCACAGGTCACCAGGATTCGGAGATATAAGGATGAAAAAGGGATGCCTTTTCTTCTCTCTGTCATATACACTTGGGTATTCACTAGGACGAGAGAGGGAGAAAGGGAAGCCTTTTACCCCTCTTTCCAGATGGGTAACCAACCAATCATTTTCAGCCTGCACTCCGCAAGTGCATCCTAAATCACTGGACCCCTTTGACCCTCAGACTCTGGAGAAAGACAATAGCTTTTTCCCCTTCACAGGACTCCAGGGTCAATAGGACTCCATGGCTCAGGGGAAGGGAACCCAGAAGCCTGACATGCAGGCAAAAAGGTAAAAGTTCTTGCCAGTTGGATTTCTGGCATCTCTTTCTCTGTGCAAACTGGTAGCAGGAAGGATAAAAATCCCTGTATTCTCTGCCCCTCCATGAATTCATTTGACTAGTTGGCATGGCTAAAGTCAGGAAACAAAAGATTTAAAAGGACTTTAAATAGGACCAATATAGTTAAAAGTTAGCTTATTTAAAAGTAGATGTCACTGAATATCTAAGCTATATTTAAAAGACCTTTATGTCTTTTCTCATCATGGATCTTGTTTTCCTGGAAAAAGGTTTTTGATCAGTCAACTGAATTATTCTCCATTTTTGTCTTACCACTCTTACTGCACACATAAAGGGCCCCAAGATAAGCCCGGATGTCCTGGGACTTCTTGGGAAAATAAAGGAGGCCACACTGACTCATTTTTGAAAAAATCTGTTTTCCTGATGGAGCGCCAGCGATTAGAAGCGGATGTATCCCTCTCAAAATCTGTTCTTGTCTTCCAGCTATTCCTACTTATTAGGCCATAGAAACTGCATATTTTCCTGGCCCTGGTTTTTAAAGAACTCCACCCCAGGGCCAGCAATGCAAACAGATTGGCACATGAAAACCCTTACAACTACTGAATCTCCTTCTGTCTGTATAGTTATGCATGTGTTCTGTGTACCATGTTTATATAAAAGAGCTCTGATTGACAATAAAAATCAAGTGCTTAGATTGACCATTTTGAAAGAAATATAAAGCTTCGATAACTTTTAGTTCATGGCTATCACTGTAGTGGAACGGGCGGAATGAGAAAGCATGGCCTTACAAAGCTCATAGTAGGCCACTGACTCTGGAGGGAAAACACAAAGCAGCACTGGTTCCTACCTAAGGTCAGAGACATCCGACATGCTAAAGTTGGATCCCAAAGGGGGACACCCCAGGGGATCCTCTGGGCCTCCACCTCTTCAAACAGGATGCCCTTGGCAAGGTTCTGAGGTCTAATACTAAACCCTCCTTAGCATTTTCTCTCGCAGTTACAATACCGTTTGGCCCCAATATTGTATGGAATCTAGAGTTTACTGTTGAATGGGGAAGTAAGGTTGCATTGCATGTATCCAGGCTTTTGTGCTGCTGTTCTAAGCAGGGGCCTGTTTTCACTTGTGATGCTCTCCTTTGGTGCCATTTGGCCCCAGTGTTCTTTGGAGTCTGGGGAAGTTTGGCCTTTAAAAATCAAACTACCATGGACGCTGCTGTACCCAAAATTTTAGTTCACAGCCTTCATTGGATTATCTATTGGGGCAATCAAAGTAAAATTGCTGAGCTTACAGTCCTATCTTTTGGTTAGGGTTCCAAGCTATTGGATCTTCCATTTGTGTATATATACATGTCTAGATGTGTTTATTTGTATACTGTTATATGTCATGTTTACCAAAGTAAAAGAGCACTCATAAATTAATTAAGCCTAAGCAATTTTCAGATTCATGGGACTTAAGTATGACTTTGCTAAACAGGCTAGCTTTAAAATTATTGGTAAAATAAAAGTAGAAATGTCTTCAAAATGTAGACATGTTCTAAATTATGCAAGCCAGAAACTAGGTTGACTAAAGGCTTTAAGGTCATAAACTGCTTTGGCATTTGAAAATCGTTATAGTTTGATAAGGCCTGGGGACATATGCCACACCCTTAGCTATGCTGAAAATAGTCAGACCTTATCTGCACCTAAGCATGTAACTAAAATAACTCAGCAGGTATTTCACCAAAATTAAAAATGGCTAATAACTACCATTATAACATGTAGTGGAGTCTACTGAAAATAGATTTACATTCAAAGTGTGTAAGGAGAGTAAAATGTGTCTTTAGTAAAAGAATATAAGGAGGCATGGGAATGTAAATTTTAGTCTAGTTCAGAAGATTAAAGGATTGTTTTAAGTTAGATAAGATAAAGCTAATGGCTAAAACAAGTTATGGAAGGTTTGTAAAAATTAATACTGTAAAGAGAAACTGTGTGTGTGAACATATTGACTAAAATCAAAAGGGTATTATTTGTTTTTTCTGTAAATTGAACATTAAAATAAAAACACAAGAAGGTTTTCTTGAGGCACTCATATGCTCTTTAATAAAAAATTTATAAAGTGTTATAAAAAATTTATAAGAATCTCAGCTCATGGTCAAACTGATTAAGATTAAATGGATTTGTCTGTAAGGTTTTTTTTAAAAAAAAATGGGGTTGACATTAATAGACTAATGGAAGTGTGAAATTTTGCATTCTCTTGAACAAGATTTTCATGCAATGAAAGATTTGTTTGCTTTATGAATAAACTACTGACAAAAGAAGAGAAGGACAAGTTCGAAGACTAGGTCTTTCCTCTTAGTGAATAAAGTTTTTTGCTTTGAGTCATCGTTTAAATGGATGACTTACAGTAACCTGAAATTCTATTAAG
>NW_016107699.1:0-8214 GCF_001604975.1 Cebus imitator
CATGCATCGCTCTCCATACTCCATTCTCTTTTCTTTATTCTCCATACACAATTCCTTTTCTATTCTCTATGCTCCCGTTTTCAGGCTCTATTATCAATTATTCATTCTAATTATCCTTTCTCCCGATGTCATTCTTTATTCACTATCCTTATTTCTTTATTCCCCTTTCTCACACTCCATTTTCCATTCCTAATACCTTATTATCTGGTCTTCATACTTCATTCTCTATCCAGCACTCTCCATTCTCTATTATTCACAATCCATTTATCATAATCTATACTTCATACACCATTCGCAATTTTTAATGTATATTTTATTCTCCACACACCATTCTTTTTTCTCCATGCTTCATACTATAGTCCTCATTCTGCATGGTTTGTACTGCGTTATCCATGCTCAATACTTCATGCTTCTTTCTCCATATTGTCTTCTTCATGTTTCATGCTCCACGTTCTAAACTCATTCTCCATTTTCCACACAATATACTTTATACTTTATTCTCAGTCTTGTTTCTTCATAACCCATTCTCCACAGGACATTGTTCATTCTTCACTTACCTTACTTCATTGTCTGTACACTATTGTCCATTCTCCATGTTCATACTTCATTCCTTATTCTCCATACACCACTCTCCGTTTTTCATTCTCCCTACTCTATTCTCCACCCTCCCTTCTCCATCTTTTTCCTCCATATTCCATTCTCCATACAACATTCTTCGTATTTTATGCCCCATTCTTCATTCTCTTTCCTTTCTTTCTCTTTCTTTCTCTCTCTCTTTCTTTCTTTCTTTCTTTCTTTCTTTCTTTCTTTCTTTCTTTCTCTCTTTCTTTCTCTCTCTCTCTCTCTTTCCTTCCTTTTTTATTTTTGAGGCAAAAGTCTTGCTTTGTCTCCCAGGCTGGAATGCAGTGGCACATCTCAGCTCACTACAACCTGTGCCTCCCAGGTTCAAGTGATTCTCTGCCTCAGCCTCCTGAGTAGCTGGGATTACAGGTGCCCGCTACCATGCCCGGTTGATTTTTGTATTTTTAGTACAGACGGGGCTTCACCATGTTGGTCATGCTGGTCTCAAACTCCTGATCTCAAGCCATCCACCCACCTTGGCCTCCCAAAGTGCTGGGATTATAGGTGTGAGCCCCTTGCCCAGCCCATTTTCTTTTTGTATGCATTACACCCCATTCCTCCTTTCACATTATCCATACTCAATTCCCTGTACTCCTTTTTTATACTTTATTCTCATTCTCATTTCTTCTTACTCCATTCTCCATATACATAATCTATTCTTTTCTCCATTCTGCATACTCTACTCTCCATTCTCTGTTTTCCATACAGCATTGTCTAGTCTTTATTCTTTACGTTTCATTCTCCATACTCCATATTTTATTTATTATTTCTTATTCATATTTTCTACACCTTTTCTTTCTCCATTCATTATTCTTCATACACCATTTTAAATTCTCCACGCTTCATGCTATATCCTTCATTATTCTTTCTCCATTCTTTGTTCTCTGTACACCATTTTCATTCCCTGTACTCTACTCTTTTGCTCCTTCCTTCATTTGCCGTTCTCCATTCCTGATACTCCAGTCTGTTCTCTGCACATTCTGTTCTCTGTAAGCCATTCTTCGTGTTCCATCCCCCTGCTTTCTTCACCCTGAATTCTGCATTCCCAGTGCTCCATTCTCCACACCATTCTCCATCTCCAGTCTCCGTTCTTCTCTCTTCATGCTCTATTTTCCATACGCCATTCTCACACAACGTTCCCCCATTCTCAGCCATTCGTTCCTCATACCTCGTGCTTCCTTCCTTATACTTCATTCGAGTTCTCACTTCTCCATATTCTGTACAACATTCTCCATGCTCCATAGACTCCAATCTTGTTTCTTTATACTTTACTCTCCATAAACGACTCTTCATTTGTTTATATTCCATTCGCCATTCCCCGTTTTTCATGTTACGTTCTTCATACTCCATGTTTTACTTTCCATACTCCATTCTTTATTCTTTTTTCCCCATAAAGCATTCTCCAGACACACTTCTCTATTTTTCATTTTATGCTGTATTTCCCATAGTCCATACTTTATACACTGGTTTTTATTCTCATTTCTCCCATAATCCATTCTTCATACACTCCGTTTTTCATATACCATTCTCTATACTCCATGTTTATACTTCATACTCCAATCTCTATTCTCCTTTTTTCATACTTCCTCATGCACTTTTTTCCATTCGTACTTTCCATTCTCCTTTCTTTATCCCCATGCTCTATATAATAATACTGCATATTTCATTCTCCTGTCTCCATACTTCATTCTCAATACACCATTCCTTTCTCCATTTTCTATTCTCAATACTTCATTCTGAGAACTTTATTCTCTGTATTCCCTGCTCTGTTTTTCTTTCTTCACGCTCCATTCTTCATACTTTATCCTTCCTTCTTCACGCTCCATTCTCCACACACCATTGTCCATTTTTCTTATCTCCACAGTCTATTCTTTATTATTTCTTTTACATACGTCATTCTTCATTGTCCATACTGCATACTCCATTCTGTTTTCTCTTTAATTAATTTTATACACACCCATCTTTATTCTCCAGACTCCGCCTTCTCCTTTCTTCCTATTCCATTTGTTATGCAGCAGTCTCCATTCTCTTTTCTCTATACTTCATTGTCCATACACCATTTCTGGTCTACATTTTTCCTTCTCTATATTCCATTTCTATACACTATTCTCCATATTTCATGTTTCATACATCATTCTCGTTCTCCTTTCTTCATATTTCATACTGCATACATTATACATCATTCTCTATTCTTTCTTTCTTTATTCTTCATTCTGCCTACAACGTTGTCTATCCCATCGAGCATTCTTCGTATTCTGTTCTCCATTCTTCTCTCTCCATACCTTCTCCTTCATACGCTATTGTTCATTCTGCATTTTTCACTTCTCATCCTCCAAGCTCCGTAATCATACTTCATACTCCATATTCCGTTCCTCATTCTCCATACTCCAAAGTACACACTTCTTTCTCCTTTCTCCATACTTCAATCTCCTTACATGATTCAGCTTTTTAAATTCCACGTACTCCATTCTCCAATAATTTCTCTACACTTTGTTCTCTCTTCTTGTTTTTTCAGAGTATATTTTCTATACTTAATTCTCCTTTCTCCATGCTCTATTCTTTTATATGCCATTTTCCATTTTTCTGTCTTCGCACTTGGGTCTACGTACTCCATGCTTTGTTCTTAATCCTTCAGACTCCATGTTCTTTCCCCTCTCACTCTACACCCTTCTGCATGCACCACCCCATTTTTTCTTCTTTCACCTCCTTTCAGCTCATCTTCTCTCCATACTCCATTCATCAGACACTAGCTCCGTTCTCCATTCTTCATGCCTCTTTCTCCATTCTCCTTTTTTCTCTTCTCCACATTCTCTTCTCCATTCTCCTTTCTTAATACTTTATTCTCCATATGCCGTTGTTCATTCTCCATTTTCCATCCTCCATTCTCCTTTGTCCAGATGACATTATCTATATTCAATTTTTCCCTATTCTCCATGCTGCTTTCCATACTCTATTTTCTATATTCCTTTACTCATTCTCCTCTCCTCACAGTTTATTCTCTATACTTTATTCTCAGTTCTCCATGCACCATTCTCCATGTTCTTCTTCTTTCTTCATAGTATTTTTCTTTTCTTTTCTTTTTTTAAAACAGAGTCACAGTCTGTAACTCAGGCTGGAGTGCAGTGGCATGATCTTGGCCCACTGCAACCTCTGCCCCTCGGGTTCAAGAGTCTACTGTCTCAGCCTTCTGAGTAGCTGAACTTACAGGCGTGTGCCACCACTCCTGGCTAATTTTTTTATTTTTAGTGGAGATGGGGTTTTGCCACGTTGGCCAGGCTGATCTCGAACTCCTGGCCTCAAGTTATCTGCCCACCTCGGCCTCCTAAAGTGCTGGGATTACAGGCATGAGCTGCCACACCCAGCCTCCATGGGCGTTTTGCATGCTCCACCCTCCTTTCTCCTCTCATTATACGTCATTTTCTCTACTACTTTCTCCATACTCCATTCTCTCTACATGATTCTTAATTCTCCGTTTTCCATTTTCTATACTTGATACTTTGTTCTCTGCCTGCCATGGTCTGTTATTCTCCATTTTCATTCCTCACACTCCATTCTCCAAAGTTTATTCTCTCTATTTTGTTTTCTGTTCTCCTTTTGCCGTGCTCCGTTCTCCATACTTCACTCTTTTTTCTCTGTACTCCATCCTCCATACACCATTCCCATTCTTCCATTGTCCATTTTTCAATCTCCATACTGTTTCCCACACTCTATACCCATAGTTCAGTCTTCATTCTTCTTTCTCCACAATCTGTTTGCCATACACCATTTTTCATTCTCCATTTGTTACTTATTTATTCATTTAACTGAGACAGGATCTCACTCGGTCACCCAGACTGGAGTTCCGTGGTACAATCTCGGCTCACTGCAACTTTCACCTCCTAGGTTCAAGTGATCTTCCTACCTCAGTCTCCTGAGTAGCTGGGACTACAGGCATGTGCCACCATGCCCGGCTAATTTTTGTATTTTTTGTAGAGACAAGGTTTTTCCATATTGCCCACACTGGTCTCAAACTCTAGGGCTCAAGGGATTCATCTGCCTTGGCCTCCCAAAGTGCTGGGATTACAGGCATCAGCCACCACGCCCAACCTCTCCATTATTTATACTTCATACTCCATGCTTGTGGTCTCTATATTTTATTCCCCACATGCCTTCCCCCATTCTCCATTTCCCTCTCTTCATTCCCCATGCATTGCACACCATTCTCCATTCTCTCTTCCTCACACTCCGCACTTTATTTTCCGCTTTTTTCTCCATATTTCCCTATCCATACCCCAGTCTCTGCTCTCCATCCTCCATTCTCTTTTCACCATGCTCTGTGGACCATTCTCCATTCTCTGTTCCTCGCACAGCATGCTACAGTCTCCATTTCAAATTCTCCATATTCCACACTCTATTCTGCGTTCTCTTCTCTCAGTACTTTCCCCTCCACACATCATTCTCTGTTCTGTATTTTTCATTCTTCTTATTTCCACACTCCACATGCCTTTCTTCTTTCTCCGTACCCCAATTTATTTGTACCCTTATCCATTTTTCATACCCATCTTGCATTCTCCAAACCATATGCTTTATACTCCATTCTCCCTTGTCTTTTTTCCACACTTCATTTTCCACAGTCCATTCTCCTTTCTTCATGCTTCATTATTGACACACCAGCCTGCATTCTTCAATCTCCATACTCCATTATTTTTACTGCGTGCTCCTTGCTTGGTGCTTAGTTGTTCATGCTCATTCTCCATACTCCATTGCCTTTTCTGCTCTCAGACACACCACTTTCCATGCTCCAGTCTCCATTGTTATAGTCTGTGCTCCACTTTCTTTCTCCTTTCTCCATTCTCCTTTCTTTGTTTTTCATTCTTTACATTCCATCCTTTTTTTTTTTTTTTTGAAGTGGAGTCTTACTCTGTCACCCAGAGAGTGCAGTGGTGTGATCTCGGCTCACTGCAACCACCATCTCCCAGACTCAAGATTTTCCTGCCTCTGCTCTTTATTCTTTTTTCCACACTTCATTCTCCATACATTGTCATCCACTCCCCATTTTCCTTACTCCTTCCTCATCCTCAGTCCGCCATTTTCCACTTCACATATTCTATTCTTCTTCATTTTCCACTTGCATGCTTTGTATTCCAATCTGATTTCTTCATTTTCAATTCTCCATAAACCATTCTATATTTTTCATCTTCCTGTCTCCATTCCTCTTTCATCATACACAATACTTTATTTTGTATACACGTTTCTTTATTCTCCCTTCTGTACGCCATTCTCCATTTTCCATACTGTATACTTCCTGATTTACATCTCTGTACACCACTCTCCACTCTCCATTCTCCATTTTGGATTCCCTAAACTCTGTTCTGTATTCTTTTTCTCCACACTTCATTTTCCACCCACCATTCTCCACTCTCCATTCTCTATACCATTTCTTCATGCTCCTCCTCATACCTTATTCTCCACATTCTGTTCTCTACTCTTTCTTCCTACTTCATTTTTCATGCACGATTCTTCGCTCTCCATTTTCTGTTCTTCATGTCCTTTCCCTCTACCTCATTCTCTATTCTCACCCTTTACTGTTTCTCTTTTCAACACACTCCATTCTTCTCACTCCTTTCTCTATACTTCGTTCTCCATACACCATTCCCCATCCTCCATTGTCCATGCCCTGTCCTCTGTACTCCATCCTCATGCACTGCTCTTCGTTCTTTGTCTTCTAATCTCCTTTCTTCATTCTTCGTACGCCGCTGTTCATTCTCCGTTTTGAACCCTCCATACTCCACTTTACATACACCATTCTTCATTCTCCGTTTCTGTTCTGCATGCTCCCTTCCCCATTCTTAATTCTATTTCACAGCCCATTCTCGATGCTCCATTCTCCATTCACCTTTCTTCAAACACCGTTCTCCATTTTGCATTTCCGTGTTCTTTTCTTCAGACACCTTTCCATTATAGTTTTTTAAATTCTCCATGCTCCATGCTCCATGCTCTTCTTCATAGTCCACTTCACACATGGCATTCTCTATTCCTCATTCTCCCTTTTCCACACTACATTCTTTACACTCAGATTCCATCGCCCATTCTCCATCTTTCTCCATACTCCTTTTTTTTCTTCAACTTTTCTTTGAAGTTCTAGGGCCCATGTGTAGGATGTGCAGGCTTGTTACATAGGTAAGCATGTGCCATGGTGGTTTGCTGCACAGATCAACCCATCACTTGAGTGTTAAGGCCAGCACCCATTATCTATTCTTCCTGATGCTCTCCCTCCCCTGCCCTCTGACAAGCCCCAGTGTGTGTTGTTCCCCCCACCCCATGTGTCCATGTGTTCTCATCATTCGGCTCCCACTGTTAGGTGAGAACATGTGGTGTTTGGTTTTCTGTTCCTGCATTAGTTTGCTGAGGGTAACTGCTTTCAGCTCCATCCATGTGTCTGAAAATGACATGATTTCACTTTTTTATGGCTGCATAGTATTCCATGGTGTATATGTAGCACATTATCTTTATCCAGCCTACCACTGGTGGGCATTGATTCCATTGCTTTGCTATTGTGAGCATTGCTGTAATGAACATACACGTGCATGTATCTTTATGATAGAATGATTTATATTTCTTTGGCTATATACCCAGTAATGGGGTTGCTGGGTCAAATGGCTTTTCTGCATCTAGATCTTTGAGGAATCTCCATACTGTCTTCCACAATGGTTGAACTAATTTATATTCCCACCGACAGTGTAAAAGTGTTACTTTTCCTCTGCAACCTCGCCAGCATCTGTTGTTTCCTGACTTTTTCATAACTGCCATTTTTACTGTCATGCTCCATACTCTGTTCTTTCTACACCTTCACCATCCTCCATAGGCTATCCTGCACTTTCCTTTCTCCTTGTTCCATTCTCCATACATCACTGCCTGTGCTCCATTCTCCACCTCTGTGCTCCATTCTCCACCTCCATCCTCCATTCTCCATACATCACTACCTGTGCTCCATTCTCCATCTCCATGCTCCGTTCTCCACCTCCGTGTTCCATTCTCCACCTCCGTGCTCCGTCCTCCACCTCCGTGCTCCGTCCTCCACCTCCGTGCTCCGTCCTCCACCTCCGTGCTCCGTCCTCCACCTCCGTGTTCCATTCTCCATCTCCGTGCTCCATTCTCCACCTCCATCCTCCATTCTCCATACATCACTGCCTGTGCTCCATTCTCCACCTCTGTGCTCCATTCTCCACCTCCGTCCTCCATTCTCCACCTCCATCCTCCATTCTCCATACATCACTACCTGTGCTCCATTCTCCATCTCCATGCTCCGTTCTCCACCTCCGTGCTCCGTCCTCCACCTCCGTGCTCCGTCCTCCACCTCCGTGTTCCATTCTCCACCTCCATCCTCCATTCTCCATACATCACTACCTGTGCTCCATTCTCCATCTCCGTGCTCCATCCTCCACCTCCGTCCTCTGTCCTCCACCTCCGTGCTCCGTTCTCCACCTCCGTGCTCCATTCTCCATCTCCGTGCTCCGTTCTCCACCTCCATGCTCCGTCCTCCACCTCCGTGCTCCATCCTCCCCTCCATCCTCCGTCCTCCACCTCCGTGCTCCATCCTCCACCTCCATCCTC
>NW_016107699.1:8439-29624 GCF_001604975.1 Cebus imitator
CGTCCTCCACCTCCGTCCTCCACCTCCATGCTCCGTCCTCCACCTCCATGCTCCGTCCTCCACTTCTGTCCTCCACATCCATGCTCCGTCCTCCACCTCCGTCCTCCACCTCCGTGCTCCATCCTCCACCTCTGTGTTCCATCCTCCGTCCTCCACCTCCATGCTCCGTCCTCCACCTCCATGCTCCGTCCTCCACCTCCGTCCTCCACCTCCATGCTCCGTCCTCCACCTCCGTCCTCCGTCCTCCACCTCCGTGCTCCGTCCTCCACCTCCGTCCTCCGTCCTCCACCTCCATGCTCCGTCCTCCACCTCCGTGCTCCATCCTCCACCTCCATGCTCCATTCTCCTTGCTTCATACTCTACTCTCATGTATCATTCTTCATTCTCCATTTTCTGTTTTTCATGCGTCATTCTCCATACTCCATTTTCCTTTTGCCATCCTTCACTCTTCACACTGCTTTCTCCATGCCCCATTTGCTGTACTCCATTGTCACTCTTCTCTCAAAGTCTGTTCTCTATACTGTATTCTTACTTCTCCTTTCTTCCTACTTTATTCCCCATTCTCCGTTTGTTATACTCCACTTTCCACTCTCCTGTATCCATACGTCACACTTTCCATACATTCATACACGTCCATTTTCTGATCTCCATAACTGATTCCTTTTTGTCTGTATTCAGTTCTCCGTGTTCCATTCTTTGTGCTCCATGCTGCAGTATCCCTTCTTTCCTCAGCCTCTACCCTCCATGGGCCATTTTGCACCCTCCATTCTGTATACTTTACACTCATACTCTCCTCCATACACCTTTGTGCATAGATCATCCTCCCGTCCCCCTTTTCCAATTCCGTCCTTTATTCTCCAAACTCTATACTCAATTTTCTTTCTTCACACTTTATTCTTCACACACCAGCTTCCATTCTATATTTTCCATTCTCCATACACCATTGTCAATTTTCCATAGCGTATGCTTCATTATCCTTTTCACTATTTCACTCCCCATTCTTCATACATGATTCTCCATTCTCTATTTTGCATTCTCCACACTCCGTTCTCCCTGGTTTATAATCCACTCTCTAGTCTTTTCTCCATACCTCATTCTCCACATCTCTTTCTCCGTTTTCCATTTTCCATGCTCCTTTCTCCTTTCTTCATTTTCCATTCTCCATACTCCATTATATGTTGTCCATTTTTCATTCTCCATTCTTTATTCCCTGTAGTCCATAGTCCATAACTCATCCCTCATTTTCCTTTCTCCGTACTCCGTACGCCATATACCTACCGTTTTCTATTCACCAATGCTGTCCTCCCTTCTCTTTTCTCCTTACACCACACTTTACACTTTATACTCCATTTTTACACACCATATCCCATACTTCATACCCCGTTGTCCTTAATTTAGTCTCTGTAGACTCTTATCTATCTACTTCTGTCCATTCTCCATTCTTATTCTTTATTTTTTAGACTTCATTGTGCATGCATTTATCATACTGCATACACCATCCTTCATACTTTATATTCTATTCTACACATTCCATTCTTCCTATTTCATACTCCACATTCACTGTTCATACTCTACTCTCCATTCTCCATACATCACTTTCCTGCTCCAACTGACTTCAATTCTTTATTACTTACCTTCCATTTTTCATTCTTTATACTCCATACACCCTTTTCCATACTCTATAACCCACATCACACTCTGTACTCCATTCCGCATTTCTCATACTCCACATTCGTAGTCACGGATTATGGATTATACTTCACATTCATAGTTATGGATTATGGATTCTATTCCACAGTCGTAGTCATGGATTATACTCCACATTCGTAGTCATGGATCATGGATTATACTCCACATTCATAGTCATGGATTATGGATTATACTCCACATTCGTAGTCATGGATCATGGATTATACTCCACATTCATAGTCATGGATTATGGATTATACTCCACATTCATAGTCATGGATTATGGATTATACTCCACATTCGTAGTCATGGATTATGGATTCTATTCCACACACATAATCATGGATTATACTCCACATTCATAGTCATGGATTATGGATTCTATTCCACATTCGTAGTCATGGATTATGGTTTATATTCCACATTCATAGTTATGGATTATGGATTCTACTCCACATTCGTAGTCATAGATTATGGATTATACTCCACATGTGTAGTCATGGATTATGGATTATAATCCACATTCATAGTTATGGATTATGGGTCATACTCCACATTCGTAGTCATGAGTTATGTATTACTGCCCTCACTGTGTGTGGATCCACTGCTACCTGCCTTACTTTAGTTTCTGGAAACACCTATCACATGTCTGGCCTTGCACCAGGCCTTCCTCTTGGGCCATATATTGCTTCAGGTTCTGTGTGCACACATGCAGTACATGCTTTGCACAATATTTGTCATACTTAGTGCTCCGTTCTCCATATGCTTACTCTATGCTTCATTCTCCATACTCAGTCTCAACACTGTACTTTTTCTCTATTCTCCATCCTCCAAATTTCATACTTCATACACCAACCATTGTCCATATTCCACTCTCCATTCTCCATTTTCCATGTTCTACTCCAGTCTCAATTTTTCATGCTCCAGGTATCATTCTCCATAGACCCTATTACATTCTTTATTCTTCATATTCTGTTCCTCATTCTTCAGTTTCCAGGCTCCACATTTTTTTCTCCATACTTCATACTTTGTATTTAATTCTCAATGTGCTATAGTCCAAACTTTATTCCATTCTCCATAGCCCCCTCTGTATTCTATGTTCTTCATATTTCATCTCCTTTCTCCCTAGTCTATTCTCCATGCCGCATTCTTCATTGTCCCCCTCCATACTTCATTATCTATTCTCTGTATTCTGTCCATATATTTTATATCCCTTTCTCTTTTCTAAGGCTGCTTTCTCTATTCTCCATCCTCCACACTCTGTACTCTTTCGTTCATATTCTGTACACATGCTCCTCAGCTTACAATGGGGTTACATCTTGACCTCCACATTAAGTTAAAAATAACACAAGTCATGAATGCATTTAATACACCTAATCTACTGTACATCATAGCTAAGCCCAGCCTACCTTAAACATGCTTAGAACGCATACATTAGCCTGGCTGACTGACTGCTATGACTCTCTATGGCTGCCCAGCATGACAATCCAGTGTTATAGCCCAGGAAAAATCAAAATTCAAAATTCTAAGTATGGTTTCTACTGAAAGCCCATCGTTTTCACACCATTGTAAAAGTGAAAAACAGGAAATAAAATCGTAAGTCAGAAATCAACCATACTCCATTCTTTATTCTGTATACTCCATGATCCATTGGAATATGACTCAGGGTTGCTACAAACCTCTCCATATTCTATACCTCATTCTCCATTCAATATAACCATTTTCCATACTACAGGAATGCCTCAAAGTTTCAGTTCCAGACTACAGCAATCAAGCAAATACTGAAATAAAACAAGTTTCCCAGTGCATATACGCTTATATTATACTATAGTCTATTAAAAATATAATATAATTATGTCTAAAAACAGTACATATATCTTAATTTAAACAACCTTTATTGCTAAAAAATGCTAATGATCATCTGAGGCTTCAAGGAGTCGTGATCTTTTTGCTGGTGGGGTCTTGTCTAGCTATTGATGGCTGCTGACTGATCGGGGTGGTGGTTGCTGAAGGAAGGGGTGGCTGTGGCAATTTTTAAAAATAAGACAACATTGAACTTTGTCACATTAGTTAGCTATTCCTTTTATGGAAGATTTCTCTAAGGTATGTGATGCTGTTTGATAGTATTTAAGTCCCATAGAATTTCTTTTAAAATTGGAATCCAGCCTCTCAAACCCTTCCACTGCTTTATCAGCTAAGTTTATGTCATATTCTATGACCTTCGTTGTCATTTCAACAATATTTACTGCGTTTTCTTCTTTAGCAGGAGTAGACTCTGACTTAAGAAGCTACATTCTTTGCTCATTTCTAAGAAGCAACTCCTTATCTGATCACATTTTATCACGAGACTGCAGCAATATCATCACATCTTCAGGCCCCATTTCCAGTTTCCTTGCTATTTCCATAACATCTGCAATTACTTCATCCACTGAAGTCTTCAGCTCCTCAGTCATCCATGAGAGGTGGAATTGGCCTCTTCCAGTCTCCTGCTAATGCTGAAATTTTTACCTTCTCCCATGAATCACGAATGTCCTTGATGGCATCTAGAATGGTGAATCCTTTTAAGAGGACTCTCAATTTACTTTGCTCAGATTCAGATCCACTTGAGGAGTCTCTATCTATGGGACCTACAGCCTTAGAAAGTGTATTTCTTACATCATATGACTTGAAAGTCAAAATGACTCTTTGATCCATGGACTGCAGAATGAATGCTGCGTTAGCAGGCATGAAAACATCGTTTGTCTCCTGGCACATCTCCATCAGAGCTCTTGAGTTACCAGGCACATTCTTAATGTGCAGTAACATTTTGAAAGGAATTTTTTTCTGAGCAGTAGTTCTCAAAAGTGGACCTCAAATATTGAGTGAACCATGCTGTAAACAGATGTGCTGTGATCCGTGCTTTGTTGTTCCACTGACAGCACAGCAGAGTAGATTTAGGATACAAAATCAATGTGCAAAAATCACAAGCATTCCTATACACCAATAACAGACTTAAAGAGAGCCAAATCAAGAATGAACTCCCCTTCACAATTGCTACAAAGAGAATAAAATACCTAGGAATACAACTAACAAAGTATGTAAAGGACCTCTTCAAGGAGAACTACAAACCACTGCTCAACGAAATAAGAGAGGACACAAGCAGATGGAGAAACATTCCATGTTCATGGTTAGGAGGACTCAATATTGTGAAAATGGCCATACTGCCCAAAGTAATTTATAGATTCAATGCTATCTCCATCAAGCTACCAATGACCTTCTTCACAGAACTGGAAAAAACCAACTTAAACTTCATATGGAAACAAAAGAGAGCCCACATAGCCAAGTCAATTCTAAGCAAAAAGAACAAAGTGGGAGGCATCACACTACCAGACTTCAAACTATACTACAAGGCTACAGTAATCAAAACAGCATGGTACTGGTACCAAAACAGAGATATAGACCAATGGAACAGAACAGAGGCCTTGGAGGCAACACAACACATCTACAACCATCTAATCTTTGACAAACCTGACAAAAACAATCAATGGGGAAAGGATTCCCTGTTTAATAAATGGTGTTGGGAAAACTGGCTGGCCATGTGTAGCATAAAAATTCTTAAGGGCCCTAGAGATTTTGGAATTCTGAATGTTGGCTTCAACTGAAAGTCACCGGCTGTATTAACCATAACAAAACAGTCAGCCTGTTATATTGTGTGCTCTGCCTCCATGTCCCGTCTCCTTTCTTTATACTCCATTTCCCATTCTCCTGGCTTCACTCTCAATGTTCCACACTCCATTCTCCGTCCTGTATAGCCAGTGGTCCGTTCTCCATGTTCTCTTCCCCATTCTTCGTGGCCCGCTGTTTGTCTTCCTCCATTGTCCATGTCCCATAGTTCCCCATGCTTCACACCATGCACTCCACATGCCATACTTTCTGTTCCGTGCTTCACACACCATTATGTCCACCCACACCCCTCTTTCCTGGAGGCTCTTCTCTCTTTCCTCTTGTCTCTGACTTCCAGCAGTCCCTCTCCACCATCCTGTTCCATTAGGGATCTGGCCTTTCAGTTGTCTTAGTGTAGGTCATGCCCTGCCCCATGTCCACCAACACATGCCCTGCCAACAGACCTCTGTGCCTATCCTGTGAAATTGCTCCTTTCCCTCAGGGTTGGGCATAAACTCCTCATGCACCTTCAAAGATCACCCACCCATTGCAGAGCAGGTTTCTGCCCCAGGTCAGATATCATGGCAGGAGGAATGGTCCCACAGGCGCCTCTTCTGGGTTAACCTGACTCTACCTCTGCGTCTCCTTCTAGGAGACCTCAGTGTGAACAGCCTGAATTCTCCCCTAAGGAAGACATGATGACAGCTGCAGGTGAGTTTAGAGTCTTCCTTCACTCAGCAAATCCCAAAAGAACACAAAGGAGGAGAGGGAGGGAGCCATGCAGATATCTGGGGAAAGATCTTTCCAGATGCTTCCAGTGTCCCGATGAACAGTATTCCCTCCATCTGAAAAATAGCAAACACGCGGGCCACCCAGATGATTCCTCCGCACTTGTGTCTCCACTCTACCCCAGTCTGTCCTCTCCTCAGCACACCCCAAGTTCAGCAGTGACCTCCCCCCAGGGTGCTCCACTCAAGGTCCCAGCTCAGGACTCCCTTGCCTGAATCACCATTCACATCCGGCACCTCCCTGGGTCACTTGCTTTCCCTGAGACTCCCTTGCCGCTGGGACTCTCCCTGGGTAGCTGCACAGCTTTATTGGGTACAATGAGTTCTAAATTTCTCTTCAAAGAATCAGTATGTCATTATTCGGTTATTCGTCCTTCATTTTAAAGTTTAACTTCCTTGTAGTTCCAGTAAACAACCTTCTCTACCGGTTCTAATCAGTAGTTCACATCTGTCCCCCCGGCGCCCCAGCTCTGTCCTGACTCATCCCCGTCACCTGCTCCAGTCACCTGCTCCAGTCACCTGCTCCGGTCACCTGCTCCAGTGACCCACACCTTGCCCCAGGCCACAGGAGCCTCTCGGGCGTACCCACATCTGGATGTCTTCGTCCATGCGTCTCTGCTCAGCACCCTCATCTTCCTCTCTTTTCCACACTGCAGGGCCTAGCTTGGTCCCTTTCCACCCACACCCACTGACTTGGTGACCCCTCTGCTCACAGCATATGGACACCCTCTGTGCCGACGCTCCTCTCCAGGCTGCATTGCAGACCCAGACAGCTGCATGCAACCTGAGGTCCCCACTCATCCTTGTCTGACAAGCGTTTCCATCAGAACCAGGCCAATGCCAGCTTCCCTCCTCCCTCCTGCTCCCACCCCATCTCCGCATGTGATTCCTGGACAGATGTCTGGGCACCAGGCTTGGCTCCTCTCTTTCTCCAACACCTCAACCTCACATCTGTTGGTGGTACCCAGAATCTGACCACCCTCACCTCCACATCCCCCACCCCAGTCCAAGTCACCATTTCGGCTCCTGGATTACAACACCAATGTCCTCAGTGATCCTCCTGCTTCTGCCCTGGCCCCCTTCTGACCACTCTCCACACAGTGGCTGGGCGTGGAGCGGTCTTGTTACAACATAAGACAGACCTGTCCCCTTTCTGCTCAGAGCCCTGCGTCAGCCTCTGCCTCACTCAGAGTAAATCCTCAAGTTCTTGCAATGTCTGACCAAGAGCCACAGGTCTGGCCTGGAATCCTTCTGGCCACCCGATTGCATCTTTGTTCAGCCAGTTCCAGCCTCCCTGTCCCCCTTGCTGTTTCCTGACTTTGCCCATGCAGCCGTGCCCCAGGGCCTTTGCACGTGCTGTCCCTGCCTCCCAGGATTCTCTTTCCCTGGGTAGCTGCATAGCTTTATTGGATACAGTGAGTTCTAAATTTCTCTTCAAAGAATCAGTGTGTCATTATGTTCAGCTATTTGCCCTTCAGTTTAAAGTTTGATTTCCTTGTAGTTCCAGGAAACAACCTTTCTACCAGTTCTAATCAGTAGTTCACATCTGTCCCCCAGCTCCCAGCTCTGTCCTAACTCATCCCTGTCATCTGCTTCAGTCACCTGCTCCAGTCACCTGCTTCGGTCACCTTCTGTGACATAGGTCACCCTGGCTACTTGCTCTGACCTACCCGTAACCATCCTTCCTGTCAAACCACCCATCCTGCCACTCCAGCTCAGACCCCTGCTCTCTTTAAAATAGCCAATTGGGATTAGTCTAGTTTGTGCCGTCTAACCCTAGCCAACAGGGAGATGACACAGCAGTAGGGGTGGCCCCTATCAGGCATAAGTACCCCTTTTCCTCCCTTGTCCAAATGTCTGGTCACCATTGCTCCAGCCGTGAGCCACACACGTCTATAGAAGCAAACTGCCTTGCTGAGAACATCTATCTTCGAGTGCTATTTCTTTTGCAGGATCGAAATTTTACCTATAACAGCTTTCTCCCTTGCCTTTGTATTTAATCAGGATTTGGTGAGTGAATGAAGACTCTGGTCTCTGTCAGGAGAAGGATTAAAAAGCCAAAATGTGGGATGTTGCAAGCTGAGTTCTCAGAGGAGAAGATGCTGAGATGGAGTGGGGCGAGCACAGGGTGAGCTGGGAGGATGCCCGTGAAAACACTGAGATGGCCACAGGATGTGGTGGAGGCAGCCCCCAGGCCCCAGTGTCCCCAAGAAGGGCTCTGCCAGGCCAAGGGACTATGAGAGCAAGCGTTGAGCATCAGAAGAGTGCCCCTTGGGTGGAAGTGGCTGGGCTCTTGTACCACTGCCTAGTTGCATTCTTGGCCAGTGACCCCAAGAACAGCCTGACGTTGCATGAAAGCCAAGGTGATTCTGGAGGTTCTGGACACCGGAGCATCCGTTGTCCTCACTCCTCACAGCAGGCAGGGAGCCCTTTCTCCATGGCGGCTGTCATGGCGCCTCTGTGCTGCGTCACCCACTTCCCTACACAGGAGGCAAGAGCAGCTCACAGGGCCCTGGGAACAGGGCTCCTGGGACAAGCC
Organism: Cebus imitator; assembly: GCF_001604975.1. Taxonomy (NCBI): domain Eukaryota; kingdom Metazoa; phylum Chordata; class Mammalia; order Primates; family Cebidae; genus Cebus; species Cebus imitator. The sequence continues at coordinate 17,098 of NW_016107699.1, forward strand.
ACAGCCCCCGTTGCTGGAGCTTCTCTGGGGCTGTGAGCACATTTACCATCTCCTTCTTCCTCCGCCCAGCCCACACTCCCTCACCTCCCACCTGCATGATCTGGCCCCAGAATAGGCCCTTCGTAGGCCAGGGCTGCTGTCCTTGTCCATTCATGGTTGCACCCAGCCAAGGAGTACAAGGGGCACACGAATGGGTCCCCTGAAGTCCGCACATGTCTCTCCCAGGCCACACAGGGCTGCGGCAGCCCTGCCTCCTCCTGCCCACCAGGGTTCACTGACCCCAGCAAGGTGCTGTCTCCTCTTCTTGCTGGTCCTTGGACACAGGGAACCCAAAGGGCACAGGTGGCAGCCAGACCTTGAAGGTCAAGGGCACCCTCTCTGCACCCTTGCTGGGGTTTTCTTCAGGCACAGGGGCCTCCAATGCCGCAGAGCCAGGCACTAAGGACACAGGAAATGCAAACTCCCCATGGAGCGCTGGGAACGAAGGGAAGCAGGGTCGCACATGCACGTCTCCTGCTGGAGGACTGCATGAAGCTCTCTGGTGCACAAGAGATTCACCTCTGAGCTGCTGCTCCCGCTGCACCCCAGACAGGCATGCCAACCTCCCAAGCCCTGGCACTGGGCTGTGTGGCCAGCCCTCCTCTGTGAAGGGGGGGCGCTCATTGTGCAGCTTCCCTGTTGCCCAGAGTAGGGCCTAGGGCAATATTCCCTGAAGTGGGGCCACTGACTCCCCATGTTCCCAAGAGTCAGGGGCACTGTGTCCCTGCATTTCCAAGAATCAGGGGGTACTCGCTCCCTACATTCCCAAGAGTGGGTGGCACTGACTCCCCACATTCCCAAGAGTGAGGTCACTGACTCCCCACATTCCCAGGAGAGGGGGCCACTATCTGGCCAGCTCTGTGCCTCCCGGGGAGAGATGCACAACTGTGTGTCTTAGTTAGACACACAGACATGCCCGGAGCCCAGGCCTCTGAGAACTTTCCTGCAGGTCTGGTCCCTGGATCTTTGCAGGGCTTCCCACACGTCCTCCTGAGCGCATCCTAAGGAGGACTCCAGTGGACCCACTACCCCCAGCACAGCTCATCCTGCCAGCCCCCTGTTAGGTCATTCATGTTCCGTTCATGGTCCATCGACTCATGGGCTGTACTGCAGATGTCTGCATGTCCAGATCGCTTCTTTTTTTTTGAAATTGTGATAAAACACGCAAATCACAAAGTTTACCATCTTAACCTTTTTATGTATTTATTTAAATTTATTTATTTTGTGTGAAATGGAGTCTCTCTCTGTGTTGCCCAGTCTGGAGTGCAATGGCGCTGTCTCAGCTCACTGCAACCTCCAATTGTTCAAGCAATTCTTCTGCTTCAGCCTCCTAAGTAGCTGGGACTACAGGTGTGCGCCACCATGCCCAGCTAATCTTTGTATTTTTAGTAGAGATGGGGTTTCACCATATTGGCCAGGTTGGTCTCAAATGCCTGACCTCGTGAGCCTCCCACCTCAGCCTCCCAAAGTGCTGGAATTACACCATCTTAACCATTTTAAGTGGGGTTCCGTGGCATTAAATACATTTGTATTGGTGCCATCACCACCATCCATCTCCAGAACTTTCTCATCTTCCCGAGCATGGGGAGGGGAACATTTGGATGTGTCAATAAAAGACACACACTACACATGTGTCCCCTGTGACACAGAAGAAGGCACAAAGCCAGTGGGGCCTCTTTGCTTCTGAAAGAAGGCGCCCCCCACTGAAACTCTATCCCCACTAAACTCCCGCTCCCCCCACCCAGCCCTTGGCCACCATGATTTAGTGAAGAGGGTCAAATCCCACCCTAGGGACCTCAGAGAACTGGAATTATACAGTATCTGCCCTTTCGTGACCAGCTTATTTCACTGAGTGTCACGTCCTCAAGGTTCGCCCATGCTGTTGCCTGTGTCAGAATTTCCTTCCTGTTTATGGCTGAGTAATATTCCACAGCACCTACGGACCACATTTTGTATATTCATTTGTCTATCAATAGATACTTGAGTTACTTTCACCTCTTGGCTATTGTGAATCAACTGCTATGAACATGTGTTGACAAATACCTGTTTGAGTCAGCCTTCCATTGCTTTGGGCACAGATCCACTAGCGGGACTGCTGGCTCCTCTGGGAATTCAACCTTTAAGTTTTGAGGCACCACCATACTGTCTTCCACGGTGGCTGCACCATTCTACACTCCCACCAGCAGTGCCCAGGGTTTCCAACGTGGCCATGTCCTTGCCTTGTTATTTTCAGGGTTTCTTAGTGGCCATCCTAGTGGACGTGAGGCAGTATCTCATGGTATTTCCCTGATGACAAGGGACATTCAGCATCTTTTCATGTGCTTATTGGCCATTCGTCTATCTTTTCTTGGAGAAAAGTTTCTTCAAGTCCTCTCTTTTTTTCTTTTGAGACGGAGTTTTGCTCTTGTGGCCCAGGTTGGAGTGCAATGGCGTGATCTCAGTTCACCACAAACTTCACCTCCCAGGTTCAAGCGATTCTCTTGCCTCAGCCTCCTGAGTAGCTGGGATAACAGGCATGCGCCACCACATCCAGCTAATTTCGTATTTTTAGTAGAGATGGGGTTTCTCCATGTTGGTCAGGCTGGTCTCAAACTCCCGACCTCAGGTGATCCACCCGCCTCGGCTTCCCAAAGTGCTGGGATTACAGGCGTGAGCCACTGTGCCCAGTTCTCTGTCAGTTTTTTAACTGGGTTGTTTTGTGGTTGTTCTTTGTATATGCTAGATGTTAGCTCTTTAGCATATATAAGGTTTGCAAATATTTTCTCCCATTTCATAGGTTACCTCTTCATTTCTTCTGCCTTTTAACAGATAGTGGAAGAGGTCCCAGGAGCAGGGAGCAGCACTGTCCATTCCATGGGAGTGGGAAATGGAACTGACGTCTTTCATCAGCCAAGCCTGAAACATACCCACAAATCATAGTCACACACTGCACACCTGAGGCTTTGGGAAAAACACCACACCTGGCACATCAGCTGTGACTCAATGGCTACATTGAGCCTGCAGGAGTCACGTCCATTTTCCAGAATCCATCCCATCTGTTCACTTTCCACAAGGACCAGACCAGCGAACACACACACACACACACACACACACACACACACACACACGCACACTGAGAGATGAGAACAATTGGCTCCCATGATCGAGGAGGCCGAGGTGTCCCGTGATCTGTCCCCTCTGCAAGCTGAGACCCGGGAGAGCCGGCGGAGTAAATCCCAGTCGGAGGGCAGGAGAGAAGATGCCCCCACTCAGGCAGTGAGGCAAGAAGAAAGAGGGTGGATTCTTCTTCCCCTGCCTTCTGTTCTATTCAGGTTTACAGTGGATGGGAGGAGGCCCCCATGCTGGGGATAGCATCTGCCTTCCTGAATCCACCAACCCCAGCACCCACCTCACCAAGAATGAACCTCACAGACAGTCCCGGAGCAAGGTTTAATCTGGGCACCCTGTGACCCAGGCAAGTGAACACGTAGAGATAATCATCACACCGGAGATCCTGATGGTGCAGACACCCTGTCCTCACCGGGACGAGATTGTGTTTCTGATTCATGATCTTGACCGAGGGCGCGTTCATTTTCTGCACTTGACCTCCTCACTTCACTGATGACGCTGTCACCTAACAGGCCAAGGACCTATTTCCTGGGATTACTCTAACTGCCTAATATCTCCATCCCAGTTGAATATCTGGAGACCATAAAAATGACCACTGGATGGGTCCATGAACCCTGAGGGCCCATTCTAAGCTTGGCAGGGACACCATTCACTCCTTGACCCATAGGGCTTCTCTCTAACAAAAGACAAATGATAGCATTTCAGGTCTTGTTTGTTTGTTTTGTGAGATAGGGTCTTGCTATGTTGCCCCGGCTGGAGTGCAGTGGCACAATCATGGCTCACTACAGCCTCAAACCCCTGGACTCAAATGCTCAGGAGCTGCCTCACCCACCCAAGCAGCTGGAACCACAGGTGTGCACCACCACACTGGTTTAATGTCTCTTAATTTTTATTTTTTTTGTGGAGATGGGTCTCTCTACAAAAAAGAAGAAAGAAAAAAAGAAAGAAAGAAAGAAAGAAAGAAAGAAAGAAAGAAAGAAAGAAAGAAAGAAGAAAGAGAGAGAGAGGAAGGAAGGAAGGAAGGAAGGAAGGAAGGAAGGAAGGAAGGAGGAAGGAAGGAAGGAAGGGAAGGAAGAAAGAAAATTAAGATAAATTAGCTGGGTGTGGTGGTGCACAGGCTGGTCTTAATCTCCTGGGCACACGCAATCCCTCCTTGGCCTCCCAAAGTGCTATGACAATAGGCATGAACCACTGTGCCCAGCCACCCTCCAGGTCTTCAGATGTCACGTCAACTCACGGCCTGTGTCCAGCAGTCCTTCCCGGTAAGGGGCTCCCGTGCCGGAGGGCGCAGCCGTGTGAGTAAAATGCCGTGTTCCTTTGCGAGAGCGGTCCAGCGAATGCTGGCAGCGGTGGTGCTGGGCTTTCCCTCTGCGGACCTCAGCTGCGTCTTCAAGCAACAGGCTATGGGTCAGAAAATAAACTCAAATACGTACATGGAGCAAGACAGCTCGGGTTCTTGTTGGCACGATCACGTTCAGCCTCTTCACCAATCATTCATAGTCTCATTTCATTAAAAAAAAAACATAGCTTTATGGAGGTATTATTGACACACAATAAACTGCACTTATTAAAATGCACAGTTTGATTTTTTTTTTTTTAGTTTTAAAATGTCCACAGTTTGATACATTTGGACACACATGAAACTTGTGTTCACTCACGTCCTCAGGAATGGTAGCCATGACGGGGACAGTGTCCTCCTTTCCCTTTGGAACCCTTCCTGTCACTCTTCCTTTTGCCCAGCCATCATGAGCCACCACTGACCTGCTTTCTACCTCATTCCTGAGAGTTTTATAAATGGAAACATACACTGGGTCTTCTTTTTCCTCTGGCTTCCTTCATTCAAAAAATTATATGGAGCTTCACCTGTGTCGTGCTATGTGAGTAACTCAACCCTTCCTGTTGGCCACTCTACCCTCCTGTGTGGCTAGACCACAGCTTGCTTTCTTTGTCTGTTTTCTTTTTTGAGACTGAGTTTCAGTTTTGTCATCCAGGCTGGAGTGTAATGGCACCATCTTGGCTCACTGCAACCTCTGGGTTCAAGCAATTCTTCTGCCTCAGCCTCTCGAGTAGCTGGGATTACAGGCACCTGCCACCATGCCCAGCTCATTTTTTTTTTTTTTTGTATTTTCAGTAAAGACAGGGTTTCACCATGTTGACCAGGCTGGTCTCGAACTCCTGACCTTAGGTAATCTACCAGCCTCGACCTCCCAAAGTGCTGAGATTACAGGTGTGAGCCTCCGCACCTGGCCAGAGCTTATTTTTATCTGTTCACCTGTTGATGAGCACCTGAGTCATATCCAGGTTTTGGCTATTACAAAAAAAGGTTCTGTGAATGTTCATGCACAAATCTTTACATCAGCATATTTTTTTTCTCTTGGGTAAATACGTAGGAGTGGAATGGCTGGGTTCTGTGCTGGCAAAATGTCCAACTTTCTAAGAAACTGTCTGATTGGTTTCCAAATGGTTGTACCATACACGGTACCTACAGTGAGAATTCCAGTTCCTCCACATCATCACCAACGCTGGTGATAATCAGTCATTTCAAGCTCAGCTGTTCTATTTACCTGATGACCAAGCATGCTGAGAATCTTTCCATGTACTTATTTGCCAACTGTTTATCTTATTTGATGGAGCGTCTGTTCAAATCTCTTCCCATGTTTAATTGAACGGTTTTCTTACCATTGAGTTTTGAGGACTCTATATCCTTCATCAGATTAATGATTTGCAAGGATTTTCCTCCCTGTCTGTGGCTTGTTTTTGCATTCTGTTAACAGCCTTTTCTGCAGAGCAGTTTTTAATTTGGATAGAGGCCAACTTATCCATTTGTTCTTTTATGAATTACAGTTTTGGTATCATAACTAAAATCTTTGCCTAACCCAAGGTCACAAAAATGTTCTTTGGTGTTTTCACCCAGAAATTGCATATTTGTAGGTTGTACATTTAGGTCTATCATCCATTCTGGGTGAATCTGTATGTACGTGAGACGTGGCTTGAGGGCGTGTGTGTGGGGGACTTGTGTATGGTGATTGTTCCAGCAGCGCTGGTTGAAAAGCCTGTCTTTTTTTTTTTTTTAACAACATTGCCTTTGTATCTTTGTCAAAAGAGTTGAGCACATCTGTGAGCTCTCATTTCCGGAGCTGCTGCTCAGCTCCATTGTTCTCTTCTCCATCTTTATGCTGATGCTGCACTATAGCAGCTCTTGATACCAGATTGTGTGAACCCTCCAAACTTTTCTTCCTCTTCAGAGTTGCCTGGCTTTCACGGGGACTTTGCATTTTCACAGGAATCTCGGAGCTTGTCAGTTCCCACAATGAAGACTTCTGCGATTTAGATCGGGATTGCATTTCATCTGTAGATCAGTTTAAGGAGAATTGACATCTTCACATTACTGAGTTTTCTGGTCTATGAGAAAGGTGTATCTTTCATTTATCTAAATCTTCTTTAACCCCTCTAGGTAATATTTTGCAGTTCTCAGTGAATAGGTCTTTTGCATTTCCGTCAAATAAGGAATGAGGAAGAACTTATTCCTAAGTACTTCATATTTTTTGATGCCGTTGTAAATGTTATTTATTATTTCAATTCCTGAGCATCGATTGCTAATATTTATCCATTTAATCTAAGTTGTTGAACTGTCAGTGTAAAGTCATTTATAATATTCCCTTAGTATCCCTTTAATATCTGTAGGATGTGTAGTTGGGTCACTCACTTCTGATATTTGGAACTTATATTTCTCTCTCTCTCTCTCTCTCTCTGCTTCTCTTCCTCCCTCCCTCCTGTCCTATCACTCTGGCTAGAAGCTTATCCATTTGACTGATCCTTCCAAAAAACTAATTTTTACTTTCATTGCTTTTCTCTTTTTTTCTGTTTTCTAGCTCATTGATTTCTGCTTTGATCTTCATTCTTTCTCTTTCACTTGGGGGGTTTAATTTGCTCTTGTTTCCTCAGGTTCTTGTGGTAAAAGTGGGAGCCATTGCTTTGAGACATTTCTCCTTTTACAGTGTAGCACTTAGCCCTATCATGTTTCTCTTTAATGACCATTTATCCGCATCCCACAAATTGGGATGTGCTGCGTTTTTACTTTTATTCAGTTCAAAATATTTTCTAAGTTGCCTTTGGATTTTGGTTTTGATCCATGGGTTATTTGGAAGTCTATTATTTAGTCTATCACTTAGTTCTTAATATCTGGGAATTTTCCAGAGATATTTTTGTTACCGATTCCTAATTCTATTCTGTTACGGCCAGGTAATACATTTGACATCACTTGAATTCTGCTGAATTTAGTGAGACTTATTTTGTGGCCCAGAATATGATCTATCTTGATAAATGTCCCACCTGCACTTGAGATTGTGCATTCCACCATTGCTGGGTGGAATGGCCTGTAAATGTCAGTTGGGTCAAGTTTCTTTACAGTGCTGTCTAAGTCTACTCAGTCCTTACTGAGTTGTTTGCCTGCTTGTTCTCATAGTTATTAAGCAGGAGCATTAAAATCTCTGACCGTAATTATGGTTTTGCTTCCTTCTTGCAATTCCATCATGCACTTTAAAGCTATGTGATTAAGTTGCATAAATGTTGAGGATGCTTACTTCCTCTTTATTTTTATAAAATAGCCTTCATCATCCTTATAATATTCTTTGCTCGGGAATGTCCTTTATCTTACATTAGGATAGTCACTCCAGCTTTTTTCTGACCAGCATTAGCATGGTCTATCTTTTTTCATTCTTTTTCTTTTAACCTATTTGTGTCCGTGTATTTAATGTAGGCAGCACACAGTCAGGCCTTGCTTTTTATTTATTTATTTATTTATTTATTTATTTTTTTTGAGATGGGGTTTCACTCTTGTTACCCAGGCTGGAGTGCAGTGGCGAGATCTCGGCTCACCGCAACCTCCGCCTCCTGGGTTCAGGCAATTCTCCTGCCTCAGCCTCCTGAGTAGCTGGGATTATAGGCACACGCCACCATGCCCAGCTAATTTTTTGTAGTTTTAGTAGAGACGGGGTTTCACCATGTTGACCAGGATGGTCTCGATCTCTTGACCTCGTGATCCACCCGCCTCGGCCTCCCAAAGTGCTGGGATTACAGGGGTGAGCCACCGCGCCTGGCCAGGCCTTGCTTTTTAAACACAATTTGACAACTTCTACTTTTAATTAGGTTGTTTACACCATTTGTATTTCATGTGATTGTTGATATCCTAAGGCTTGAATCTTCTATCGTCTTCCTATTTGTTTCTATTTGCCACATTTATTCTTTACTATTTTTCTTCTCTTTCTGTCTTCTTCTGAATTGATTGATTTTTTTTTTTTTTTTCTTTTGACGCAGAGTCTCGCTCTGTCACCCAGGCTGGAGTGCAGCAGCACGATCTCAGCTCACTGCAGCCTCAATCTCCCGGGCTCAAGTGATCCTTCAGCCTCAGCCTCCTGAGTAGCTGGAACCACAGACACACACCACTATGCCTTGGCTAACTTTTTGCATTTTTGGTAGAGACGGGGTTTCAACATGTTTCCCCAGCTAGTCTCAAACTCCTGAGTTCAAGTGATCCACCCCCTTTGGCCTCCCAAAGTGCTGGGATTATAAGTGCGAGCCTCTGCACCCGGCCTGAATATTTGTCAGGATTTCATTTTATCTCCTTTGTTGACTTCGGAGCTATAACTTTTTGTTTGATTATTTTATTAGTCCCTTTAGAATGCTCTTTAAGCATCACTCTCTACAACATTGCCTTACCACTTTACTTGCAGGAAAACACCTTGCCATAGCACAGTTCCATTTCCACTCAGGTGTTACGCAACTTCTGTCAAGCATTTTACTTTTACATATGTTAATAATCTCACAATACACCACTATTATTTTTTCTAGTCTATTATCTTTTAAAATGAATTAAATTATTTTTATTGTTCAAAAAAATTTCTGTGGGTGCATGGCAGGCGTATATATTGATAAAGTGCATGAGGAATTTTGATCCAGGCATGCAATGTGAAATACACACATCATGGAGAATGGGGTGTCCATCCCCTCATGCATGTATCCTTCGACTGACAAAAAATCCAATTACATTCTTTAAGATGCTTAAAAATATATAATGAAGCTATTATTGACTCTAGTCACCCTGCTGTGCTATGAAATAGTAGGTCTTATTCATTTTTGAACCCATTAACCATCCCCACCTCCCCCAGCCCCACTTTAGAGGTTTTTTTTTTGACTCTTAAGTTGAGGGGTACATGTGCAGGATGTGCAGGTCTGTTACATAGGTAAGTGTGTGTCATGGGGTTTGTTGTACAGATTAGTTCATCACTCAGGTATTAAGCCTAGTATCCATCTGTTATGTTTCCAGATCCTCTCCCTTCTCCCACCCTCCACCCTCCAAAAAGCCCCAGTGTGCATTGTTCCCCAGTGTTTCCATTTGTTCTCACTGTGGGAAGTAGATAAGTTCCTTTTTAAAGTTTCCTTTCTTGTTAAAGAATAAATCCATAAGTGTGCTAATAACTTGTTAATCCCTATCCTATGCAGCCGTTAGACACGCCATGCTTACAGGCACATAGTACACTCTATGTCCTTGTACTTTAACCAAGATATCTGTGCTGGACATGCTCACAGGCCTGTCCGAGCTCTCCATGGCTTTTACCTGCTTAGAAAAGTTTTAAGTTGTAGCCAATCGGGTTTTAGTTTAGGTTGTGAGGTCTGGCTCCAGCCAATGGAGATCAGACACAGCAGTAAGGGCGACCCCAAATGCGTGAGGGATGAATTTGTGTTTCCCTTTGTTCTCAGTACTCTCATGGCACAATGGCTAGTGAGGGTCCCCTTCCTGCGGTCCAGGAAGTAAAAATTGCGTTGCTGAAAGATCCTTTGTCTCAGTGCTGATTTTTCTTTGCAGCACTGAGCATCTATTTCCAACACCTATTTCCAACATCATCATTTAGCTTCCACTTATAATTGAGAATATGTGGTATTTGGTTTTAGCGTTAGTTTGCTAAGGATAATGGCCTCCAGTTCCACTTATGTCCCTGCAAAGGACATGATCTCATTCCTTTTTATGGCTGCAGAGTATTCCATGATGTATATAATACCATGTTTTCTTTATCCAGTCTACCTTTTTTTTTTTTTTTTTTTGAGACAGAGTTAAGCCCTTGTTACCCAGACTGGAGTGTGATGGTGCAATCTTAGCTCATTGCAACCTCCACCTACCGTGTTCAAGCAATTCTTCTGCCTCGGCCTCCAAAGTAGCTGGATTATAAGCCCCCACCACCATGGCTGGCTAATTTTGTACTTTTAGTAGTGACAGGGTTTCACTATGTTGGTCAGGCTGGTCTCAAAGTCCTGGCTTCAGGTGATCCACCCACCTCGGCCTCCCAAAGTGCTTACAGGCCTCCCAAAGGGATTCCAGGAGCCACCATGCCTGGCCTATCTAGTCTATCATTGATGGGCATTTAGGTTGATTCCATGTCTTCACTATTGAATAGTGTTGCAGTGATGGGCATGTGTCTTTTTCTTTTCTTTTCTTTTTGAGATGGAGTCTTACTTTGTCACCCAGGCTGGAGTGCAGTGGTGCAATCTCGGCTCACTGCAACCTCCGCCTCCCGGGTTTAAGCGATTCTCCTGACTCAGCCTCCCGAGTAGCTGGGGTTACAGGTGCACACCACCACACTCAGCTCATTTTTGTATTTTTAGTAGAGATGAGGTTTCACCATGTTAGCCAGGATGGTCTTAATCTCCTGACCTCGTGATCTGCCCGTCTTGGCCTCCGAAAGTGCTGGGATTGCAGGTGTGAGCCACCGCGCCTGGCCTGCATGTGTCTTTTAAATAGAATGACTTATATTCCTCTACATATATACCCAGTAATAGTATTGTTGGGTTTAATGGTGGTTCTGTCTGCAGGTGTTTGAGGAAACACCACATTGCCTTCCACAATGGCTAAACTAATTTATACTTCCACCAACAGGGTAAAAGCGTTCCTTCTTGACAACTTCCCCAGCATCTGTTTTTCAAGTTTTCAGTAACAGCCACTTTGACTGGTGTGAGATACTGTTTCCTTGCGGGGTTTTTTTGAGACAGAATCTTGCTCTGTCATCCAGACTGGAGTGCAGTGGTGCGATCTCGACTCACTGCAACCTCTACTTCCCGGATTCAAGCAATTCCCCTGCCTCAGCCTCCTGAGTAGCTGGGATTACAGACATGCACCACCACACCCAGCTATTTTTTTGTATTTAGTAGAAACAGGGTTTCATCATGTTGGCCAGGATGGTCTCGATCTCCTGACCTTGACATCCACCCGCCTCGGCCTCCCAAAGTGCTGGAATTACAGGCGTGAGCCGCTGCGCCCAGCTGGTAGTCTTTGATTGGTTGCTGCACATGGTGAATTTGACCTCTGTGCGCGTTGGTTACTCTGTGCTCCTGTGAATTTGTTTTGAGCTTTGCTCTGCACTGCAGTCAGTTACTTGGAACCAGGTTGATCCTTTCAGGCTTCACTCTGTGATTGTTTGATGAGCCAGGCAGGCACCCTCGGGCATGGTGAGAGCATGGAGAGGGTTGAACACACTCTACCCAGCATCCTGCTGCACCTTCCTGGGGTGGGGGCATCCCAACAGACATCGGGGTGAGAACTGGGAGGAGGCTTAGTGTTTCAACGACAGTGACAGTGAGAGTCAGTCTACTCCACGGTGCACCAAGAAAACGCACAAGTGAGCCTGTCGCCCAGGAGAGGCCTGAACCTGAGGCAGGGAGGCCGGAGAGGTGTGCCCCCCAGGAGAACACAAAGCAGGGGCAGCTGCCTCAACCATCGGCACTGCTCAGAAAGCACTCGCAGTGGCAGGAAAGTGTCCACCAGACTGAGCAGGAGGCAGGGTGCACAGACTGCATGAGCCTGCGCCACACCTCCCAACACACCCACACACGCACACACACATCACAACACCCCACACATCACATACACACACACACGTACTCACACACATCACACCCACTCACACACATCACACCCATGCATACACACTCATACATCATACCCACATCACACCCACACACAGACACACACATCACACCCATACACATACACTCACACACATCAAACCTCACACACACATCACACCCATGCATTCACACTCATACATCACACCCACATCACACCCACACACATACACTCACACACATCAAACCTCATACACACATTACACCCATGCATACACATTCATACATCACACCCACATCATACCCACACACAGACACACACATCACACCCACATACTCACACATCACACCCATGCCTACACACTCATACATCACACCCACATCACACCCACACACAGACACACACATCACACCCACTCACACAGATCACATCTACATACCCACACATCACAGCCATGCATACACACTCATACATCACACCCACA
>NW_016107699.1:29894-54509 GCF_001604975.1 Cebus imitator
ACACCCATGCATACACACTCATACATCACACCCACATCACACCCACACACAGACACACACATCACACCCACTCACACACATCACATCCACTCACACACACATCACACCCATGCATGCACACTCATACATCACACACATCACACCCACAGACATACACTCACACACATCACACCCACTCACACACACATCACACTCACACATATCGCACCCATGCATACACACTCATACATCACACACATCACACCCACTCACATACACTCACACACATCAAACCCATACACATCACACACATCACACCCACTCACACACATCACACCCACTCACACATCACACTCATACATACACACACATGACACCCACTCACATACACAGCACACACATCACACCCACTCACACACACATCAAACCCACATATGCATCACACCCATGCACACAGACTCACACACATCACACCGACACACATCACACCCACTCACACATCACACCCATGCACACACATTCATACATCACACCCACATCACACCCACACACATACACACACATCACACCCACTCACACACATCACACCCACACCAGACTCACACACATCACACCAACACACATCACACCCACTCACACATCACACCCATGCACACACATTCATACATCACACCCACATCACACCCACACCCACACACACACATCACACCCACTCACACACATCACACCCACACCTCACACCCACACACATAAACTCATGCACATCACACCCATGCACACACACACATACATCACACACATCACACCCACACACACCACACCCCCTGTCCATAGTTAGGGTATCTGAACTGCTGCAACTCAAGCTCCTCCAAAGCTGGAACTTATTTAGATCACAGCTCTGTGTCAGCCTCTAGAACAATATCTCACACATTCTGAGGCAGAGCATGAGTTAGTGAGCAAGTGAATGAGTGAGTGAGTAGGTGAATGAATGAGTGAGTGAATGAGTGAGTGAATGAGTGACTGATTAGTGAGTTAGTGACAGAATGAACAAGTGAGTGAGTGAATGAGTGAGTGAGTAGGTGAATGAATGAGTGAGTGAATGAGTGAATGAGTGAGTGAATGAGTGACTGATTAGTGAGTTAGTGACAGAATGAACAAGTGAACGAGTGAATGAGTGAGTAGGTGAATGAATGAGTGAATAAATGAGTGAGTGAGTGAATGAGTGAGTGAATGAGTGACTGATTAGTGAGTTAGTGACAGAATGAACAAGTGAGTGAGCAAATGAGTGAGTAGGTGAATGAATGAGTGAGTGAATAAATGAGTGAGTTAATGTTGAGTGAGTGAATGAATGAGTGATGTGAGTGAGTGAATGAGTGACTGATTAGTGAGTTAGTGACAGAATGAACAAGTGAGTGAGTGAATCAATGACAATGAATGAGTGAATGAGTGACTGAATGGATGAGTGAGTGGATGAGTGAGTGAATGAGTGATTGAGTGACAGAATAACAAGTGAATGTGTGAGTGACTGAGTGAATCAGTAAATGAGTGACAGTGAATGAATGAATGAATGAATGAGTGAATAAATGAGTGACCGAGTGACAATATGAACAAGTGAGTGAATGAGTGAATCAGTGAGTGAGTGAATGAATGACTGACCCCAGCCATGGACAGGTGGCATCCTCCCTGGTGGGTGTCCTCAGGGAGGACCGATAGGCATGGAAACGGGATGGAATCTTCCAGAATGGAACTGGCACCTCCTCTTGACGCATCAGATGACCATGGGTCTTGCTCATGGCCCACATCTGGGAGCTCTAGGTGCAGGGTCCGTCCGCAGTGGCATCTGCACACTGGTGGTCCGGGGCAGGGTCTTCGTGTGTGCACAGTGAGGAGGGAAGGAGTCGCTCTGTGACTGTCTTTGCCCGGAGCAGGACAGGAGGGAGATGAGGCCAGCTGTGGTCACAGGGGTCTGGGTTCGGAGCAAATACTGTGCTAAACCAGCTCTGGGAGGTGCTGCTGTGAGTTATGGGGTGTGTGTGTGTGTGTGTGTGTGTGCGCGCCCGCGTGCTGTGTGTGTGTTTTGGGAGCCACTGCATTGACTATGGCTGGCTGCTAGCCAGCCCCCAAGCAGGGACATGGGGAGCCGGGTGGCCTGTCAGGTCCCCAATGCCCACACCTCACATCTGGCTCTGGTTTATCTGCCCCTCTGCATTGGGCTGGCACCGAGGCGTCAGGACAGGTGCCCATCTTAAGAGTCTGAGGCCGGGTCAGGGCATCAGCAGACACAGCCGTGGGAGCTGGGTCCTGTGACCAGGAGCAGGCCCAGTGAGGAGCCGGTCCTGCTGACCTTAGGGCTGGCCACTGCTGTCCATCCAGCTGTGCTCAGTGTCCTATGTGTCCTTCAGAGACAGCTGCCTGCCCTGCACCTTCCCCTGGGCAAGGCCCTAGAGGGATGTTGACCTGGGAGCCCAGCACAGCAGGGGCTCTCCCTTGGGTCCAGTTCCCCCAACAGGGCCAAGCTGGTCCACAGCAGGCCAACTCCAGGCTGAGGAGCGGGGACAGAGAAGGTGGACAAGAGCTGGGGCCAGGGCGCACCCTAGGACATCCCACGGGGACCCCGGCTGTTCCTTGAGGTTCAGGGGAGGATGGAGTCAGTCCCCCGTCTCCACGGGCCTGTTCCACACGGGAGTCTGGCACAGCAGCCACCAGGGGTTTGCCTGGATGAAGGGGAGGCAGAAGTCTGTCGGCTCCCATCATGGGAGGGCTGGGGCAGGGCAGGCGCCATGGGGCAGCAGCGTTCAGAAGCTTCACGGATAAAAGGGCCCACCAAGGGCTGTGGCTCCTCAGCTCGGGGATGTGCTGGAAGCAAAGGTAGTGAGCTCCCCATGGCTGGAGGAGATCAAGCAGAGACCAGCAAAAGTGCCTCAGGGAGTTCTGAGGACCAGAACAGACATAGTCAGCGGTGCTGGGGCTGGACACCTGCTGATCCTGAAATCCAGCCGCATGTGGACGGGCTGTTCTGAGCTTTGCTTGGCTCCACTGGGTCCTTGCTGGCAAAAGGCTTCCCTGACCACCGACAGGGCCCAGACAGGGACTGTTGATGGACCGCTGGGTGACGCTTGGCTGGACAGACATCTGCAGCCCCGAGGCACGGGACTGTGTGGACCCAGCCTCGCTGGAGGTGAGGAGGGCTCTAGGCTCTACCTGCACTGGGGTTAAATTTTTCTCCCAAAGCAGACACCCCTTGGAAAGCTTGGATTTACCCGTAAGGTATCAGGACACCTTTTGTGAACCCGGCCACTCGATTCTGCACTGGTGGTGGGCAGGTGGCAGACGTACTGCAGAGTGCCATAGCTGTGGACGGTGAGCAGCACACACAGTGCGGGGTCCTCGGGGGCCAGTCCCCACCCAACCCCAACCCCAACAGCTGAGACTGCAGCCAGGTTCACAGCTTCCAGCTCCGGGGCCACTCAGCATCGGGAGTGCAGGGTCAGGGCTTCAGGGACCCAGGAGAGAAGGGACAGACCTCGGGCAGACGGGAGGCCCCTCCCGCCTCCTTCCTCACCCTGCACTCCAGACAAGGAGGCTGCCAGGGCTGGTCCACCTGCTGCCACCCTGTCCCCACCTCCCCAGCTTGCCCCTCTGTCAGCTTAGGGTGAAAGAAAGGGGCAGGGGACCAAGGAACGGGCAGCTGCTGAATGCAGCTGGAAGGCTGGACCCCTTAGCTCCTCAGAGTGATGCTGCTATCAGGGTGGACCCAGCCATGTGGGGTAATGGAGTTGTTGCTAAAAAGATGGGGTATTCAATCCAGAAAGGAGGACACCCTGGTCCCTGAGAAAAAATGCGGAGCACCCTGAGGCTCAGCTGCCTCCTGGCCGGGGAGCAGCTTTCAATCTTGTATTTATTTGAAGGAGAAATTAAATTAGGACCAACTTTAGGTCAGATAAGATCTAACCAGCTGCCATCTGACCCTGCCTCAGGCTTTGGCCTGACCCCGCTCGGATGCAATGGGACAAGGCTATGTCCTTCCTCGAGGTGGTCTCAGCAGCCATCCAAGGACCTCAGGTCTCCCCCCAGCTCCCAGATCCATCACAAACACAGTGAGGGCACGCTGGTGGCCCTGGAGCATGCCAAGGGCGACCTGTGCTCTGTGTTTCCCCAGTGACAGCCTTGGAGGTGGGTGACGTTATTCCTGACATGAAGAGCAGGTTCGCCTGCCCAGGTACAGGGCCGAGAGGGGGGCAGCCCAGCGGGGTGGGCATGGGGCACAGATGTACAAGGCACAGCGGGGTCATCTCACCAACCCATCTGCTCCCAGGGCTCCGTGGGCCTCTCCAGCTCTCAGGGCCTGTGCTCAGAGCCACAGCCACTGCACCTTCCTGTCCTCCTGGAGACGGGGTGGTCAGCGAGGGAGTCTGACCCAGGACCAGGTGCGCCGCCCTTATGAGGCTCAGCCAGGTTACTCTGCTGAGAGATCCATTTCCAGACCAACAAAAACAAATAGCATAGATTGTTCAAGAAAACATCATGTTTACATTAAAAATACTAACAACAACTTTGTTCTTCCCGCAGTGTTTGCAGAGTGCCCACTCTGTGCCCAGAACTGTCCCACAGGGCTGGGGCAAAGCAGAGACCAGGCAGGAGATTCCCTGTGCCTCACAGCGTCCCCCAGGGACGGATGGGCAATCAGGGCTCCGATGAGGCTTCTCCACACCCAGGAAGGGCGACAGCAAGGGGTCCCTGTGGTTGACCAGAGAGCGCCTGAGTTCCCTCAGCTCAGCACCAGGGGTGCAGGACGGGGGCTTTGCTCTACTCACTGAGAAATGCACGTCAGAACCACCAGGACGGCTGCCATCCACAGCCAGACCACGGCCAGCACTGGGTGTTGGGGAGTCAGAGCTGCCTGTGTTGCTGGGGATGGGCCGTGGCGCCAATGCTGTGGGACTGTGTGTGCCTCACACATTTAAACCCACAGTTGCCATTCCACCCAGTGAGCCCGCTCTGGGAATGTGCCTGCTGGAAGTGAAAACCTGTGTCCACACATAAACGTGGGCACGAGTGCCCACAGCACTCTGTCCACTGTGGCCAACAAGTGCCAGCAGCCCAAATATCTACCTTCTGACGACAGGATTAAGCAAACAGGGTCCATCCACACCAGGGAACGTAGCCATAAAAAGGAAGGGGGCGTGGTTTGGCTCTGTGTCCCCACCCAAATCTCATGTTGGATTGCACACCCAGTGTTGGCGCTGGGGCCTGCTGGGAGGTGAGTGGATCACGGGGGTGGATTAGCACCGTCCTCTCGCTGCTGTCCTCACAATACTGAGTTCTCCCAAGATCTGGCTGTCTAAAATCATGTGGCACCTCCACTGCTGTCTCTCTGTGATCCCACCATGTGAGACACCAGCTCCCCCTTCACCTTCCACCATGATCAGAAGCTTCCTGAGGCCTCTGCAGAAGCCAGACAGATGCCTGGTCGTGTTTGCATGAAGCCTGCAGGACCGTGTGCCAAGTAAACCACTTCTTTATGATTTACCCAGTCTCAGGCACTTCTTTACGGCAGTTCGAGAACAGGATAACACAGGGGGAAGTGCTGGCACATGCGACGTGGGTGAGCTCAGTGAAACAAGCCAGTCAACAGCCAGGCACGGTGGCTCACGCCTGTCATCCCAGCTCTTTGGGAGGCTGAGGCTAGTGGATCACCTGAGGTCAGGAGTTCAAGACCAGACTGGCCAACATGGTGAAACCTCGTCTCTATTAAACACACAAACATTAGCCAGGCATGGTGGTGGATGCCTGTAGTCCCAGCTACTTGGGAGGCTAAGACAGGAGAATCGCTTGAACCCAGGAGGCAGAGGTTGCAATAAACTGAGATCACACCACTGCACTCTAGCCTAGGCTTCAGAAAGAGACTCTGTTTCAAAAAAAAACAAAAATAAAGAAGCCAGTCACCAAAGGACAAACGCCATGATTCCACTCATACAAGCTTTCTAGAGTGGTCAAAGTCATAGAGGCAGGAAGTTCCAGGGGTACCAGGGGCTGGGGGAGGGAATGCGGAGTCCGTGTTTGATGAGTGGGGTTTCGGTTTGGGAAGGTGAGAAAGTTCTGAAGGTGGATGCTGGTGACAGCTGCACGACAAGGTGAATGTACTTAGTGCCATGGAACTGTGCCCTTAAAAATGGTGAAGATGATTCATAGTATGTCTATTTTGCCACAATAAATAAGAGTAATCCGTATTTTCCTATCTATTTTTAGGCTATCACGTGGAGATTTGGCAGTGATCAGATTACTCAATTGGGTGCAGTTAGGAAAGTTCGTCATTGTTTAAGCAAATAGGAAAGCCATTTATCCTGTCTAGCTGTGAGAAAATCCCCTCGTGTCTTTGAAACTCTCTGTCGGAGGTTTGCTGGTACAGCTTAACCTGGAGAACCACCCCACCCATCTACCTCCTTCAGGCTCTGCTCAGGTGATTCTGCTGCTTCGTGCACACCAGACCGGCATTGGGCACAGGGCCATCATCTGCTTCTGTTAATAAAGTTTTATTGACACTCAGCCCCCTGCACTCTTTATGTGTGGACTAAGGTTGCTTCCAGTGGTAGGACTAAGTCATTACAACAGAGACCTGGACACCGCAAACCCTGACCTGCCAGGTCGGATCCGCACAGGGAACCCCTATCGCCAAATATCCACTTGGAGCTCTGCACATTTTTCCTCAACTAAAACCAATTGTAATAAAGCACAGTAAAATTCATTTTAAAAATCCCAATGCTTGATCAAAAAAAAAATGTGGCCCCAGGATGAGGGCCTTTGAGCAGAAAGCCTGGCTGCTCATGGAGGGGCTGTGGGGTGAGGGCAGGGCTGGTGGGCCAGGGCTGAGCTGTTTCTGGAGTCCCAGGAGGCCTCAGGAAGATGGGCAGTTGGCCCAGAGGGTGGGGCAGGGACCACCCAGACATGGAAGGTGTGGAGACCAGCTCTGAAAATGGCGTGGTAAAGAAAGGGAAGAAGGAGGCTGAGTGGGCAGTCAGAGCCAGAGGCCTGCGGTTCAGATACAGTGTTTCCTTGCATGAGGCACTGCCCTGTGTGGGAAAAACAGAGTCAAGAAAGGGCTCGTGGGTTTGTGGATACAGAGGCCGCCAGTGGCCTTGAGGAGCACTGCTTCAGGAAGGTAGGACAGCCCCGTGGATGCGGTTCAGAGGAGGCGGGGGAGGAGCAGAGCCCAGAGCAGAAGCCTCTGTCTTGGGAGCCATGCTGTGAAGGGAGCCAACCGGTGAAATCATGGCCCAAAGGTGTCTGGTCCTCATCCCTGAATGTGACCTAATGAGGAAGAAGGGTCTGTGCAGGGGTGAGGAGGTGAAGCACTTTGAGATGGCAATCCGCTCCTGGACTCTCTGAACACCCTAAACGCCAACACAAGGTGGTTATAAGAGGGAGGCAGTGGGAGATTTGATGACAGATAGGCAGAGGAGGCCGTGTGAAGACAGAGGCAGGGACGAGAGGAACACACAGCATGGAACCCCTGGGGCCCCCAGGAGTTGAGTGAGCCTCAGAGAGAGCTGGCCTTAGAGATGGCGTGGCCTCAAGAGAGGCTGTGGCCTCTAGTGAGGGTGCGGCCTTAGAGGAGGTGTGGCCTCTAGTGAGGGTGTAGCCTTAGAGAGGGTGTAGCCTTAGAGAGGGTGTAAACCCTAGTGAGAGTGTGGCTTAGAGGGGGTGTGGCCTCTAGTGAGGGTGTAGCCTTAGAGAGGGTGTGGCTTCTGTGCTAGCAGATTCTTCGCTAAAACGGGCAAATGGCTGTATCAGATACTTATGTCCCCAGCTGACAGCTCAGGCCCTTCATATCTGGGAATCAAATTGAAAAGTGTTCTGACTCCACAGTCCAAGGGATGCTACTATGGGATGAGGGGCAAATATAAGGGCAGAGGCGGGCTGGGTCCTGGAAGCTGGGCAGTGGCTCACCCGGAGCCTCCTAGGCCTGACTGGCTGAGCCTGCCACCCTCATGCCCCACCCCCAGCTCCCCGATTCTGCTCCTTAGTGCCACCTGGAAGCTGAGCCCCATCTGCCTCATAAAGTCAGCATAAGACCCCAAGGCTACCAGGAAAGCCAAAAATAATTTAGTTAGGGGAGGAAGGTGAGGGCTAAGTTATAAATTAGGGCACAGCCACACGCAGCACCAGCCTCGCTGCCCTCTGCCCCTTGTTGACACTGGGCCAAGCAGACCCTGCCGTAAGGATGTCCGTTGCCTGGACTCCCTACCCCCACATGCCAGGGCCAGGCAGGCCTGTGGTCAGCAGCTGCCTGGGTTTAAAGGAGGCTCCAGTCCTCACAAAGGCCATGGGGAGGATGGGCATGGGGTCTGCTCAGTAGGTACCCCTGTCCTGCTGGCCCCTGAGTACCCTCCTGACCCCTGGCCCCCCTCAGCTCACCCAGGAGTCACCAAGACCTGTCCGCTGGATTAACTAGGCTTTGCACATCATTTCCAAAAGAAGCTGGGCCACAAAACTGCCGTTCAGCCTTGTGAAGTTACCAGGTCTCTGCCCCAGCCTGGCTCCCGTACCCCTGCCTGGCTGCCCAAGTTCCTGCACAGGTTTGCCCATCTGGCTGTGCAGCCTCCAACATCTGCCACCCCAACATACAAGTGCACACAGAGGCAAGCCGGGCCATGTGTACGCACACACATGCACGCCCAGGGCCTGGCTGTCCAGGGCTGGGGCAGGACGGGGGCCATGGTGGCTTTGAAGATACTGGATTCTGGGGCTGGGTTCAGAGTGCCACCACCTCCTAGGGTCCCTCTGATACCACTGTCTCCTGGAATTTCCTGCTGACACAGGATATGGGGGGCCGGGCGGGCCAGCGGGGGGGCAGCCAGAGGCTCCGGGGCCCTCACCCAAACCTTGTCCCATACCTTCCCCCTTTGCCCCTGGTCTTCCCACACCAGGAAAGCCCCTCCCATCCTTCAGGCCCCAGAGCCCTCAGGCTGCCCCCACAATCCTGGAAGCTGTGACTTGTCACATCTTCTGGTCAGCTTTTGTGCCCCAGCACAGCCTACAGCACGACCTCTGGAGGGGCTTGGTTCATTTATTTTTTTACCTACAATGAATTACTTGAATTTTTGCTTAATTATTATTATTGCTATTTTACATCTGATACCCTGACGGGCTTGAGAAGGGTGAACGGAGTGACACTCTGGAGGGGCCACAGGGTGACCTGCAGGCCTCACATGTGGGTGGAGGTGGGACAAGGGGCTTGGATTCTGGGAGCTGGCCCCCAGGCTGTAATTACCAGGTGCACCCCCATCTGAAGTTGGGCGTGCTGGCCCCAGTCCCAAATTACAGAGCACAGCCGAGTGGCACAGCCCCGGGCAGGAAAACAGGGCCTGCCCGTCCGGCTCTCCAGCCCTGTGCCCAGCTGGCTTCCCCTCCGCTGGGCCTGGCCACCCCAGAACCAGCAGGTGGCCTCCAGGGTCACCTGGCAGCCAGGTCAGCCCTGCCCAGCCCTGTGTCCATGCTCTGACAGCAGCTAGAGGGGCCCTGAAAGGATGAGCAGGGGCTGGAGCCCCCTCTGCTCCCACCCACCCTCCCACCTCACCTGCCTCCTCTGCACCTGCCTGCCCTGCAGTTATCACACAGGGCCACAAAGTGGGTGGTTTAAAGCAACAGAAATGGGTTCTGTCCCGATTCTGGAGGGCAGGATTTAGAAATACAGGGCTAGGCTTACTCCAGAGGCTCAGGGGGGCTCCCTCCTGCCTCCTCCAGCTTCCGGGGCTGCTGGAGCTCCTGGGTTGGCAGGTACATCACTCGTGTCTCTGCCATCACAGCTGGCACTCTGCAGCCTTACTTTGTTCATCCCTGTCAGCCCACGGGAATGTTGCCTCCAGGACGGGACAGCGGGGATCTGTGTCCTCTCCCGGCTGCACCCCAGCCAGCAGCTCAGGCCTGGGGCACGGCAGGTGCAGAGACGGCCGCAGAGCCTGAGACAGCAGAGGGAGGCAGTGACGCGTTGTGCGCCTTTGGGGCCAGCAGCTCAGGAAGGGCAGGCAGAGCCCTCTTTGGGGCCCATGTCGTTTGGGGATGGGTAGAACAGTGCACGGTGGGAGTACCTCGCACTCCTGGTGGAGCGTGAGAACCTGGCCCAACTGGCCTTGCTGCAGGCTGACCAGTGGACACTCTCAGGCCCAGGGTCCAGAGTCTGCCTGCCAAGCACCCAGGTGATCCATGGGACGGTTGCTGAGAGCTGCCAGGGCTCCGTCGTGTGCTGGGTATGATGTCAGGGGTCCACACATGACAGCCTTCACCCCCTAGCAACTCCGAGATGCTCATAATTTAGAAGGGGGAACTGAGGCTCATGCTGGAGTACTGAGGAATGCCTTCCAGCAGCACTGCACAGGCAATCGGTCTGCCTGGGGCAGAGGGGAGACAGTTCCCGGAAGGCAGCAGAAGCAGCAAAAGCCAAGAGTCTGGCCCATGCCAAGCCTTGGGGTCCCTGGAAGACCATCCTGATGGCAGGAGCTGAGGCTTCCCTGGGGGCTTTAGGGGAGGTGGGAGGCCAGGCAGCTTTGACAAGCCCCACTGTCTCCTTCCAGTTGCCCCAGCCTTGTCCCAGCCCCTGCCTGGGGACTTCTCAGCCTGGGACTGGCTCATGCCCCCTTGCTGCCCCCATCAGTCCATCCAGTCCCTCCTGCAAGCCCCTGCTCCGTCAACCCTATTTCCTCCACCCTGACCCCTTGCCTGGGGTCCTGCCTTCCAGCTCCATGCTGACTGGCACTCTGAGCCCTTGCCAGCTGCCCAGGGAGCTCCTGGGGCCCAGGCAAGGCTATCCATCCCCTATGCAGCCACCCTGGCCCTAAGCAAGCAGGAGCTAAGGCCATGGATGAAGGTACAAACAAGGGAAGCTTCTGGGGAGGCTGGGGAGGCTCCTGGTCAGCAGGAGGCTGCCGGGTGCAAGCAGTAACTTACTCACCTGGTAAGTCTTCTGAGGAGGGCTGGGCCAGTGGAACTCCCAACCGGGTCCCTGGGGAGGAGGTTGCCGGCAGGATGGATGGGAGCCAAGGCCAGAGTGTGCCTGGAGCAGCCCCTGGCTCAGCCAGGCAGCAGCTTGGGGCCCCGCCAGGTGGTGGCTGCCAGCCTCCCTGTGAGAGCTGCTGCCTGCGGTTTGAGGCTTTGGCTTCCAGGCTGGTTTCCTCCCCAGTGGGCGGTGAGGCTGTGACTGCAACAGGTCCCACCTGGCCCCTCCTGGGGCTGGGCCCTGCACCAGCTCCTGCTTTTACCGGCTGGGCGATGGGGGAAGGGGCTGAACCCTAGCCCGGTCCCCTGACTTGATGGTGACAGCCCCACCTCTGGTGGGGATTAAGGCGGTGGTATGTGGGAGGGGCCTAGCATGGTGGCTGCTGAATTAGGTCCCCTGAGATGGACTGAAACCATGGAGGAGGGAAAAAATGAGTCCCTGGGAAGGTCTGAAAGTCATGCAGAAGAGCTGACATTTGAGCTGGGTATGGAAATGCAGCAGGGAGGAACGGAGGTGGCGCTTCTCACAGAGAGGCCGGCCCAGCAAAGGCAAGGTGTGGCCAGGTGCTGTGCTTTGCAGCATGCAGGAGCCTGGGTGTGTGGATGTCAGAGAGGAGGGCCAAGGGAGCAGGCAGTATGGCAAGGACCCAGAGAACCAGCCCACAGAGCTTGGACTGGGACTGAAAGTGCTGGGGAACCCTGGGGCGCCTGGAGCAGCACCCCACTCACCAGCCTGGCCATGACTGAACAACCAGCAGGACTCACCATGCACTCACCCAAGAGGAGCTCCCTGCCAGCCACAGTGATAAGAATTGCACTCACCCAAGAGGAGCTCCCTGCCGGCCACAGTGAAGAGCTACACACACCCAGATGATGACATTCTGTCTCCAAAAGCTCACAGTGCCCCATGGGCTGGCATGTGGCTCCACAAGGAAGACAAGGGCTCTGAGGGAGGTCACATGGCAAAGAGGGGAATTCAGGGTGTGGGCAAAAGGCAGAGACGGGAACATGAAGGACGCGTGCCCAGGACAAGGAGGAACCCCCATACAAGAAGCTCGATATCAGAAGCTGAGGTCAGAAATCGTCAGAAATCTGAATGTCAGAAATCGTCCACCTGGCACACCGCTGGCTGGAAACTCGTGGAGTTCCTGTGGCACCTGGCCCAGAAAGCTTCCCACGCATGGCCCCAGGCACTCTCCTGGGATTATGGTAGGTGTCTGTGGCCTCTCAAAGCCTGGGCCCCGAGCTGCCAGGCATGGAGGAGGATGGCAGCAGTACCCAAGGCTAGCCTGGATGCTGGCCGGCACAGCCCTGAGCTGGATGGCCCAGGAGTTCCCAGCAGCTACTGGCTCCATACCAACACTTGCATGTGGATCCTGGAGGGAAGCTGGGAGCCGTCACAAGCTAAAAACTCTGCTGGCAAACAAAACAGAGGGTTTGACTGTGACATGGAAAGGTGAAACCCCAAAGGAGCCCCTGCATACTTCACAGGTTTCCTGGGCTCTTCTGAGACAATCAGACTGACTCGGGGCTTTGGGCCTGGCCGAGGGTGTGAGGTCCCCAGAGCAGGAGGCAAGGACAGGAGTGGTGCCTGCACAGCCCAGTGCCTGGTCACGGCCACGGTCCCTGAGAACATGCCATCTGCACAGCCTGGGATACTGCAGGGTCACCTGTGCCCTGGGCCCCTGGTGTGGATGGACATCCTCAAAAGGACATGGCCCCTGACTGGTCAGCTCATCCTAGGACCCCAGGGACCAGACCAGAGCATGCCAGTAAGTAGGGGGCCCCACGTCAAGCGGAGGCAGAGCTTCTCTATTCCTGCAGCTGTCACTCCCCAGCCTCAAGCCCCAGGGCCTGGTGGTCTAAAGACAGGCCAGAATGGGGCTGGAGTCCCACTGGGCACTGCACAGAGTGGAAAACTGACGGCCAGAAGCAGCTTCCCAGGGCTCCATGCCCAGCCCCTCCCCAGCACCCAGGCACACAGGGACATTCCATGTGCCCAGGGACAGGTGTCCAGTGGGGCCATCTGCCCAGGCTACCTGGGCACATATGGGGGCCCCCTTCCTTGCTCCCCGCATTTCAGAGGTGCAGCCAGGATGGAACAGGAAAAAGCCTGGGGGCCAAAGGGCGGCTTGGACCCCACATTGCCCCACGTGGATGCCACATCACCCTGTGGGAGACCAAGGCCCACCTCAGCCTCCCTCTCCAGCCCCTATCCCAGCAGCCCACGCTTCCTCATCCCACAAGGACCCCTCGCTCAGTCCCTGGCCCAGCCCTCCAGACCGCACTGGACTGATGACTGCTGGTCATTCCCACAGAACCACCTCCAACACCCCCTTATAGCTCCCAGGTCAACAAAGACATTCCAGAACCTTCTCTGGCCAGCCCAGGCCAGACACCAAGAACACAGCAGTCGACAGTCAGCCCCAGACCTGCCCTCACCGAGCGCACACCTGCCCATGGGTCCCCAGAGGCCAAGAGCCTCTTTCTCTTCTCACCTGCACTTCCCCTCCCAGCAGCCCTGATCCAGCTCCTTCAGACCCTCAGACCCACGGGTCTCAGATAGTGGGGTCCAGCACCCCTCACCTGGCCACCAGAACCCAAAGCTGTTGTGAAGACTCTCCTCTAACACCTGATTCCTTCTAGAGAAGGCCAGGTCTCAGCCGGACGGCCCAACAGCTCCCCAAGGCGTCCATGTTCCTCCCGACAGGGAGCTCAGCCCTCTGCAGCACAACGCTGTTCAAAGGTGCTGTTTGCTAGAAAGTTCCGCCTCCAGACCCCTCCTCACAAAAGCATCTCCTGGGCCCTGCAGGTCTGGTGGCTGGGGGAAGTGGCATCACTGATTTTGAAATCGTTTTGCAAATGTTTTTCCTTTGTTTTGTTTTATTTAGAAATTTCCCGAATTTTTACCAAGTTAAAGAGATAACCACAAGAATGTGCGGCCCAAGTGAACAACTGGCATAAACAGCCCCTCCCCCACTGCCCAGCCTCCCCCAAACCACGGCCCCCCAACTCAGCAGCAAAAAATGCCAGACATGTAGAAGAAAATAGAAGCTGTGCAGACAGAGCTGGGTGAGAAGCACAGCCCGGTGCCTGGGCCGAGGCATGCGCACACACACCTGCACACACATGCTTGTACCCGCACGCGCACGCCAGCGTGCACACCACACACAGCATCTGGGTGACCTTGTCCCAGGCCAGGCTGCAATGCTGCAGAAGCCGCTCAGGGTGGGGACAGGCTGCTGGATCCAGGCCCCCACCGTCCTGACTAGCACTGTTTGGTTGCTCTCTGCCTCAGTTTCCCCTTCTCCGCCCCTCACATCTCCCAGTCTTTTGGAGAATCAATGAGATGGGGGTGACAGGCCCTGCATGCCAGCACACATAGCCATGACATGTGGGATGCCAGCCCATGTCCCGCAGAGGGCCTTGCAGCCAGGGCCTGCTTCAGGGCACAGCAGGTGACTTTTGGCCATAGCAACCCTGCCCTGGCCTACCCCTTAGACCTACCCCTGCACCCCAAGTCTACAGCTCCAAGTCTGCACCCCCAAAGCTGTGCCACCCCAGGCTGTCCCACCAAGGCAGCATGCCCCTCAATTGTGTGCCCCCCAGGCTATCTGCCGCAAAGCTGCCCCAGGTCCTCCCCAGAACCCTTCCGCATCCCTCTGTGAAATGCCCTCTCCACAGGAAGCTGCCCAGCTCACAGGCGGCTTGCAGTCTCCACTGCCTATGGGCCTCCCCTGGAGAGGCAGATTCCTTGGCCCAGAATAAGCAGCTTTAAGAAACCAAGTTGGGATTCGAATGCAGGGACTTCCTGCTGCAACTGCTGAGGCTCTGAGCCTGGGGCATGCGCACACCACGGCCCTCCTGCCCGCGTGTACGGCCCGGTCTGCAGGAGGCATGGGGAGGCACTGCCTGGCCAGAGGAGAGCAGCACTGATGGGGAGGCCCAGGGAGCTGGGGAGGCCTTGGGGGCGCCGATGGGAGGCTCTAGGAGCCCCCCTCCCAATCTCCTCTCAGGAAGATGAACTCCGGCGCTCCACCAAGGACAAGCTGGTGTTGAGGAATTTCACTGGCACAGAGACAGGAAGGAGAGGATCTTGGCCTTCCAAAATGTTTACTACATCAGGAACTAACGCACTACGCACAGGCTCAGTGATGAAGAATAAACACACACACTCACTCAGGACAAATTGAGTGCAGGCCTAGCCCAGGGCTTCCCACTGCGGGGGAGGCTGGGAGGGTTCAGGCCTGCCGCGGCCACAGACCGTGAGTTTGGGGGTCAGGCGGGTGGGGACCAAGGTCAGGGCCACGTCCCAGCCCTCCCCACCCAGGGCCCGCACCCTCCCTGGCTGCTCTGAGCCTGCTGTCACGGTTACACAAGGCCAGCCTCCATTTCTTCATTAATGCACCACCGAGGGGGGCCGCTAACCCGCAGCCTCAGGAATGTGCCTTTATAGAGCAGAGGATGCAGCCGCTGAAGGGCCGGGCAAGCTGCACCGGCAGGGGCTGGAGGTTCTGGCCTGGACGGCTCCCCTGGCCCTCCCCACTCTGGCCCGCACTGGTCCAGGCCAGGGCAGAAGGAGGTCAGCTTGTGCAATGCCTCCCTGGGCGAGCTCTGCACCAGAAGCTGGTGATGGGGATGGAGGAGGCTCTGGAAGAGGGCCCAGAGTGAGACAGCAGCATAAACCCGGGACAGGCCTACAGCATCCGTGACTCCCTTTGTCCACAGAGGCTGCCTCAGGTCCGGCGGCACACCTGCTAGCCTGAACTCTGTGACCTCGGGTAAGGAAGGCCCCGGAGTCAGGTGCTGGTCTGCAACACGGGAGAACCTCACCATCCAGCAAGGCTGCCAGGGGATCTGAGGGGAGGCCCTCACCCTCCTCTCTCCCCTATGGTTCTGACACCCGCCAGCCTCACACACGGGGCCTCTGGGCCCCGGGCTCCTCCCTCCTCCTCATCCTTGCATGCATGCTGTTCCAGCCTTCAGAAATGCTGTTCCAGCCTTCAGAAATGCTGTTCCCTGGTGACCACTCCTACTCCAGCCCACTGTGCCAGTGCCTTCCAAAATGTCCCTTCATTTCTGAAACCAAAGGAGTGTCCAGTCCAGGAAGGCCCCTGGAGAAAGAGAAACGCTGACCCGGGAGGGACCTCTGAGGGCCAGCAGTGGAAGCCCCTTTGCCCTCCCGTGTAGCCCCCAAACCAAGGACGCAAACCCCTCATATGCTGCCAGAAGCCCCAGAGGAGCCTCTCGGCTCCAGCAGGGCCGTGGGTGTGGGACCAGATCGGAGGGGCAGGAAGGCCCCTCTGGGCTGGAAGCAGCACAGGGCCTTTCTGATGTTGGGGGACCTGGGGAACCTGAAAACTGAAAATTCAACCTCGCAGAGGCAGACTTACTGCCAGATGGGGAGGGGAGACCCTCTGTCTCTTGTGGCAGGTGCACACTGGGGGTCCCTGACGGATGGTGGGCAGGGGCACCCCAGGACCATGGACGTCTTACCAAGGACAGGAGCAGGAGGCAGGGGCATCAGACCTCCTGGGAGCAAGGCTTCCAGGTTCCGCAGCCAGCTCAGGAGCATCCTGCACAGTCCTCACCCCCACTGGCCCCACCAGCACCGCTCCTGGATTCTGCCCCTTCACAGCCATCTGACGGATAAGCATTCACATTGCGTTGGCCCCTCCAGGAAGCTCCCCAACCTCCCAGTGGGGGTGCCTCCTCCTCACCCCACACGGCCTGCCCATCCCTGTCTGCTTCGGAATCTTTCTCCTTCTAGAGGGAGCTCCTTGCAGGCAGGAGCCTGCTCCCTGAATGCCCGGTGACCGTGAGGGTGAGTCAGAGCCTCCTGCCCAGGGAGGGCACCTGGAGGGGAGGCTGGACTGCAGGGTGCCTGAACGTGACCAGAAACCCAGGTCCAGCTGGGACAGGGATTCCTCACTCTCCTCAAGGATGTGGCCGAGCTTATCCCAAACCCAGAGCTCCCGCCGGTCTCAGCCCATCTCCCTTGCTCACTCCCCCTTCTTTCCTGGTGGCTGCTGCCTGCCCCCACCTGCAGCCCTGGGCAGGTGAAGTGCCATTGGCCCGCCCCTGCTGTCTGCTGTTCTGGCAGGCACTGGGCACAGCAGGCCAGCTATGTTCTCTTTGATATCCCCAGACCCTAAGAAGTGGCTTGGCTGACCCCAGCCCACCTTCCTTAAGGTCAATACTGGCCCAGACACACCAATGTGCCTAGCACTGCTCTCTGGGACCTTCCGCGTGACCCCCTCCCACCACGGGGCATTGGGGTCCTCAGGAGCTGCTGGCCTCCACTTGTGGTGAGTCCCCAGGTCTTGGCCCTTGGCAATGGCTCCTCAGCCTGCCACATCCCTTGTGAAGTGTATGTAAATTAAACATCCCTATGCTGGCCCTGCCAGCTGGCACAGGGCACCCTCTGATGAAGAGCAGCACCTGGGTGCCAAAGTACCCTCGGGGACAGGCTGCTGGGCTGGGTGCACCCACACGCTCCTCTGCCAGCTCACCTGCTGGCCACGCCTCTCACCGCAGCCCTAGTGGAGGATGCCAAGCGGGAGCCACACCCCCACCTTGCCTGAGGACAGTGCCCGTCACCCGCTTAGCCACAGCTCCAGCAGTTGCTCCCTTGCCTGCCCCGGCCAGTGGAGGAGACTGGAGTGGGCTCTGAGGAAGGGAGGCCCCGCTCTCTTGAGCAGTCCTGTGCCCAAGTGCCCTGGCTGGGCCAAGTCAGGGAGAGCCAGGTCATAAGAGACGCCACTGTAGTGACAGGGCCTGGAGGATGGGCTGCCCCAAGCTGGCCTGGGTGGGGGCAGGGTGGGGGCTGGGCTGTGTGTGCCGAGGGGCCCAGCATCCTGTCCTGCCTCTCTTGTCTCAAAATCATCTTGCTTTTCAGCCTCACTAATTCGTGCAGTGTTCCTTTGCTCATCCACACATTTACTGGGCACCCACAGACTGCACGCCCTGCCGGGCTTCAGGTGCCCTGTGCCCCGGTAAGAGCAGCTCAGTCCGGACACGGATCTACGGGTGAGTGAAGCAGAGCCGCCCGGGCATGCCCCGCCTAGGCCTGCAGACGCGTTTTCCTCGGCCCCGCCGGGCCCACTTCGAGGGCAGCTTTTCACCAAGCCAAGGTGGACCCTGTGCCCAGACAGCCCAGATTACAGTGGGCACACGCTGGCGCAGACGGCAGCAGCACCGCCTTGTTATCTCAGACACTGACGTCACCTGTCTGGAGGGGGGGTGCAGGGGGGCCACTTCCCGGGGCCAGGCAGGAAGCCTGCCCAGTGCAGGGAGGGAGGAGCACAGGCCCATCTCAAGCCTGCTGGGCAGGGAACCGGGGCCCCTGGGTTCCCTGATGCAGCAGTCCCCACTCTGCACCCCAGGGCCTCCTGCGCCGGCCTAGCCCTGCTCCTCCGTAAACCCTTCCCCACGCCAGAAACCTGCAGGACAAGGGGCCAGCCCAGGCCAGCTGTGGTCCTATGTGCTCTGCTGAGCTCTCTGAGTCCAGGAGTTGGGGGAGTGGACTTCGGCCAGGGTCCAGGGGTTTCTTTCACAGGTGCTTCCCAGTGCCCCACGGTTGCTGAGTGGGGGGCTGGGAGACAGGCAATGGAGGCTGGTGGCAAGGGACCTCCCCAGCAGGCCCTGGCAGGGGCGGAAGGACAGAAGCTGGAGGCGGGGAGAAGCCGAGGGTGTTGGGTCTGCAGTCTTGATGGGGCAGGGCAGGAGGGACGGAACGCCTGGGGAGGCTGGGCAGGGCTGGACCCAAGACAAGGGATCAAATCCAGTGTAGCAGGAGGGACCACCATGCCAGGCTCAGGTGCCCTAGAGGCCAAGGGAGGAAGATCCGGGGCCTCCAGACATGGTGCACCAGAGAACCCTTCACATCAGCATGGCCAAGCAGAGCCCACATGGTGCTTGAAGCTGGCCCTGGACTCACCTCCTTCCCACAGTGGACCCTCGGCTGCCATACTCGCCACCCTGCAGAGGCAGGCTTCTCCTGGCCAGCCAGCCCACCAGTGCCCCTCCACCAGGAACCCCACCTGGCCCAACCCACAGCTCACGTGTTCCCAGGGAGGTCCAATCCTTTGGGCTGGCCCCCCTTTCCTCCCCAGCCACCTGCCATTCCAGTGACAGCCAGGCCAGACTCCCTGCTGGGTCCCCAAAGGTCAGGGCCTCTCTTTCACCTCTGTTACCTCCCTCTGTTCCTGCTGCCTCATGGCACACTTCTTTTGGGTCATTTTACGGGTGTCACTTGGGGCTTGAGGGTTTCAGCCTCGTGGGTGTTTAGAGTCAGAAAGAGGGGAGACCTTCTCCCGGGGGCAATGTATCAAAGACAGGCAGATTGCTCTTTCCATAGACCTGCACAGCCATCTTGGCAGCCCATTTTACAGAGGAGAAGGCTAGGCCAAAGGAATGAGGTACATTTCAAAGGCCATACAGAGCCAGGACAGACTTTTCCCCACACCGGCAGCCACAGGGACCCCAGCCTTTGTGCTCCCTGTGTGTTTCTGTCACTGTCATTATGGGAAATAAGAGGTCCTGAAAGGACAGTCTCAGGTCCTGGTCCTGGTCTTAGATGTGACTTATGATGACCTCAAATCTATAAGCCACAGATGCAGTGGGTGAAATGAGGCAACCTCTTGTTTGTTAGCCAAAAGCTTGTTCAAAAAGTTTTCTTAGCAATGGGCTTCCAATTATCAAACCAGGATGCTATAGAATTGTGGTCGAAAGGGTGGCAGATAGATGGGTGGATAGATGGATGGGTGAATTAATGGATAGATGGATAGATGGATGGATGAATCATGGGTAGATGGGTACGTGGGTGAACAGATGGATGGATGGATGAATAGATGATGGATGGATAAGTAGGTGGGTGGAAGGATGTATGAGATGGATGTGTGGATGAATGGATGGGAAGATGGGTGTGTGGATGGATGGATGGTTGGGATGGATGGATGGATGGACGGATGGATGGATGGATGGATGGATGGATGGATGGATGGATATGTAGGTGGGTGAATAGATGGAGGCTGGAATGGATGGTGGATGGATAGACGAGTAGGTGGGTGGAAGGATGTATGAGATGGACGGAAGGATGAATGGATGGGTGTGTGGGGGATGTGTAGACATGAGGATGAATGTAGATGTGTGAATAAGTAGATGGATGAGTGAAGTGAAAGTGGGTGCACGGAAGGGCGGATGAACAGTCGGATGGAGGAATGAATGGATCCTCAAATAGCACTTTCTTTGGCTAAAGTGCTGTAACCCTGGGTCATGGAGAATGGTTGCCAGGTACCCTCCACCCTGTGAGTCTCTGGTTCTCTGCCATGAACCCCAGGGCCACACATCAGTGTGGCCTCTCAATCCCCAAATAAGGTGGACAAAGTCCGCCCTGGCGGGCCCAGGGAGCAGGAAGTCCGGGTGGGGCGGGAGGCGCTGCTCCCGGAGCTGAAGTCAGTTCCTTCTTTTCTAAACAATGGGACCTGGTCTGATCTCCGCCGCACCTCCACCCTGCTCCACCCAAGCTCCCTCCACATCTGATGAGGCTCTGGGCTCTCAGAGCTGGATGCAGGGAGCTGGGGGCGGGAACAGGAGGGCGAAAAAGAACAGGACCCACATAGCTTGCAAAGGGCTTCGTCGTGGAAATGCTGCCTTCCCTGTGGCCGAGGCTCCTGGAGCCAGCTTCCCCCAAGCTTCTCTCTGTAGGAGGCCCGGAGCTGGGCGTGATGACACATCCCACTCCCCGCCAACCCTTACTGGCCAAGACATGACTTTGGTTTCTTATTTTCTTCTTTCTTCTTCAAGTCCGTAACTGGAAGACCCTGTATCCCCTCCTCTCTCCCGCGTCCTCTTCCTTAAGGTCGTCCTGTTCTGTCCCTCCACTTCCCTTTCCTGGCCCCTCTCCCTGCCCCACCGTGGCCAGTCTGGGAGAGGAGGAGACTGGAAGGGTAGAGTGAGAGGGAAAACCAGGTCTGCCCTTGCCAGGGCACAGGGGGCCAGACTTTCCAGCCGTGGCTCTCAGGCTCAGTGACCAAGCTGGTGCCCTCAGGTCTGAGCAGGGGCCCTCCTCTGCTTCCCAGGCCACTGTCCCCAAAGCTGGTCCTTGACTGTGGGTGGCAGAGACAACAGTGTGGGCTGAGATCATGTCCCAGACTCTATTACTTTTGGTCCTTTCTTCTTCTAGCCTAGCCCACCGCATCTTGTTTCAGCTCTGCCAGGGTGCTCGCCTCCAGCTCTGTCCCCTGCATTGGCAGGAGAGGGGCTCTCCCACAGAGCTGCCCCTGGGGACAGAAGGACAAGCTGAAAACCAGAGAAGCTCACTTCCTCATACTAAGGGCAGCCAGAGTGTTCCACAGCCCTGGAGACACCAGCCACCCTCCTTCCAGTGGGCATCCCGGAAACTCAGAGATGGCTTCAGGGGCTCTGTGCTCCTGGGCAGCCACTTAGAGCCTACAGAACCCTTTCCATGTGGAAATAAGGGGTCTCTTCTGAGGGTAGGGGTGCTGTAATGCAGAGCAGGCGCAGGGCCGGGAACTAGGGACACAGTCCTGTGTGAACCCAAAATGAACGCGGCCCATCCTGTGCCTGCTCCACCCCAAAGCCCACCGGCTCCCACCCAGCTGGCCCAGGGAAAATCTGGTGGTGACAGTGACAGTGGCTGTCCCTCACACGCCCTCCATGGCCAGGTGCCAGCAGTATGTTCCATAAGATCACTTTTGAAATCCCAAAGGGGTCAGGACTGTCGCTGTTCCAGGCGAAGAGACTGAGGAGCAGTCTTCATTAAGTGGCTTTCCCGCAGACACACACTAAGGGGCACAAGAGCCAGGCGTTCCAGCCCAGGTCAGCTCAGCTCCAGCCGTGGCCACAGGAGCTGACCACAGCCCCCAGCAAGGAGCACCCCAGGGAGGCCTGGACCCAGCACCTCCAGCCCAACCCAGGAGGAGGCTGATCCAGCAGCTAGGTCGGGCCTGGGTCCAGGTGACAGCAGAGCAGGGGATGGGGGGCTGCAGCTCAGGGCATCCCTGGGGAGCCAGGGTTCTCAGTGGAGGCTGCCCCACACTGAGACTAGGCATCCTTTTACCTGCTGATGCCCAGACACTGCTGAGGCTGAAACAACAGACCCACAGCCTGGGTCATCACAGACGGGTGCTTCCTGGCTCTTCCTGACCATTGCTGAATGAGTGAATGGATGGATGAATGAATGAATTAACAGATGATGGCTGACTGATGAAAATCACCAACACGGATAGAGCCAGAGCTGCTGTGGAGCAGAGGGCAGAGGTACAAGCCCCTCCTGTGCCCGTGTGTGTGCGTGCACACACACACATGTGCATATACACACACACACACAGGCGCACATGCATATGCACACGCACACACACAGGCGCACATACACATGCAAACACTTGGGCACACATGCACACACACGGACGCACATACACATGCACACACACACGGGCGCACATATGCACACATACACGGGTGCACATATGCACACACACACACGGGGGCACACATGCACACACAGACGCACATTCATACACATATGTGCCCACACATGCAAATGCACATTCACATACATACATGCAAACACACACATGTGCAGCAGGCCTCCTTGGTCAAGGCCTCTGGAGCTTTGGCCTTCCTCAGGGTTCCAGGGGCCCAGAAGACCCACAGTGTTGTCGTGCCTCAGCCCAGGGCCCCAAGTGAGCGTGCCAGCATCCCTGAGCCTGCCCAGAAATCCCGGGTTTCCATTGCTCCCAGCAGGAAGCCATGCCACATGCAGGAGACCTCCCTCACCTGCTAATCTCCTCTGACCCTGCCAACCCCTAGATGAGGGCAGCCAAGGGGACCCCAGTGGCCCAGAGCAGGGCCCAGGAAGGGGACCAAAGGCCCAGGGGGCCTTGCTCCTGGAACCGACTCCACTCAATGCCAGGGCATAGAGGGAGACCAGGCGCTGTGGCCAGGGCCCCCAGGAGGGTCATGGGTGCCTGCTCAGCAACGTTCAGCCATCATGTGGCTGCAGGCACAGCCTGTTGCTAGGATTAGTCCCGGATTAGCCCACTGAGGTCCCAGAGCCTCAAGTGTCCTGGTCACCAGTGCTATAGAAACCTGGCCAGGAGCCGGGTGTGGAGGCTGGCTCTTCCTTGGTAAGGTCTTCCCTTCAGGCCCCAGTCTAAGCCTCACCCTTTCCTGAGCCAGCTCTGGAGTGCCGGGGGCCTGGGCTCCCACCCCCGAGGCCTGCAGAGCCCTCCTCGACAGAGCTCTGCACCCAGGGAAGTTGCAGGCTTCCAGAATCAGCTGTTGTCCAGATCCTGGGATGAAAACAGATGACCGAGCACTTTGTGCCTGAAGTGGAAAAGCGGAGCATTTGTTCTCTCCCTTCCCACATGCTCCTTAATGCAGAAAGCGTCAGTGCTGGCTCACCCTGCAGCCCCAGGAGCACCCTGGAGCTTCCCTCCCCAGGCCCAGCCCAAGCACCACCTCCTCAGAACTCCTCCCCGTCACTGATCCCCCATCCCATCTGTCTCTGCCCCGAGGGAAGGCCAGAATGGGGCTGCAGGACCCAGGACCAGGCCTCACAGGTACAGCAGCCAGGTTGCAGCCCATTGCGGGACAGCTCGAGAGCTCTGAGAGCTTCCTGTGACACCTGAGAGGCTAGCAGGAGGAAGGCCAGAGCCAGCAGCCGGGACCTGACCACTTGCCCAGGCCGGGCTGAGCTCCTGGCCAGGGTCCTCTTGGCAGCATGACCTGGCAGGTGCTATATGTCCATTCTTTCCCGTCACAGATGTCCCCACCAACGGTGGGCATGACTGCCTAGCCCTGAGCTCCAAACGCACCTTTCTGCCTCTCCTTTTCTCCATCAGGTGAGGCAATCCTTCCCAGGGGCCGTCCTGAGCTCCTCACTCCTCTAGGCCCTCGTCAAAGGCTCTCGCTCTGCCCTCAGCACATACCAGGGTCTGACCACCCCTCCTCCAGTCCCTTCATCCTTACGCAGAGGCATCCACTAGCCCCTCTTCACTCCAAGAAAAAGCTACATCCCTTTCAGGCTTCCTGGTGCCTTTCTGGGCTAGCTCCCCTTGGTTCCTCAGGTGTGTTTCTAAACAACCCATGCTTCCTCCATATCCATTGCCGCATCACCTCTAAGCAAGGCTTGCATCCGCTGCTCCTGCCAGGAGATGCTGTCCCCCAGGTGTCCATGTGAGTATGTGGTGGGGGCTAGAAAGGTATGTAGATGAGTAAATGGATGGGTGGGTGGGTGAATGGATAGGTGCATAGGTGGATGCGTGGATTCATGGAAGGAAGAGAGGGAGAAAGGGAGGAAAGGAGGGAGGGAGGGAAGATGAATGGATGCATGAATGGGTCCATAGATGGGTGCATGAATGGATGGATGAATGGATGAACAGATGGATGAATGGATGGATGGATGGATGGAAGGATGGATCAATAGACAGATGAATGCATGGATTTGTGGAAGGAAGGAAGGGAGGAAGGAAGAAAAGAAAGAAGGGAGGAAGGAGGGAAGGAGGGAGAAGGGAGGGAGAGAAGGAGGGGGAAGTGAGGGAGGGAAGGAAGGAAGGAAAGAAGGAAGGAAGAAGGAAGGGGAGGGGAGGGAGGAAGAAAGCAGGAAGGAAGGAAGGA